>NW_022990735.1:332500-452726 GCF_902827175.1 Gymnodraco acuticeps | reverse complement strand
AGGGATTTATCTTTAACCCTGAAAAGAGGAAGAGAAAATAATCTATCCACCGAGAACATTAAACACATTGCATCAGAACACCAGAAGGCTGTGTGTGTTTATGTGAAAGGTACTTTGTGAGATCAAACGTCTTAAAGGAATACCTTCAATTGAATGAAAAAATGACCCACAGCCAAATGAGATGATGAATTATCAATATCTGTGTGACAGATATTTTACTTCTATCTCATACCACAACTCAATCTGATAACACACAATGTATCCTAGTTACCATATTATACTATATTAATTAATATGAGCCAGTTTTATTCACAATATGATATATATGTATTGTATATCTATAAATGAAATATATACAGTAGATTCATATGTACATACAAGTTTATACAGACAAACACCAACACTACAGTGTAAATAAATAAGTTTAAGAGCTGCCTTAAATACAAGAGTTAACTCAACGTCAAGATAATATTTGCTTCAACTTACCAAGTTGTTTGATAAATGATCATTCATTGGTATAACTTAATACTTTGAGTGAAAGAAACTCACAATGTTATATTATCAATTGAAAATCTAGTCAAATCAACTTTGAATTGTACATTATCTTAAATCCCAATTCACAGTAAGGATAACTTTAATTATATTCATATTTAATTGCCAAATTCAAGTTATGTTAACTCACATTTTCAAGGCAGCAATTGAACTTACATTTTCAAATTAAGTAAACTAGAGTTCTATCTCTTAGCTTTACTTATCATATCATATGTTACTAGGCTGCTGTAACTTGGACTTGCTGACTCTACAGCCATTATTCCTCCAGTGTCACTGTTCATCATTTTAACATTCTGTGACAGCAATGTTGGCAATGTTTTCACTTTGTGAGTATTTGTGTGTGTGAGTATGTGTGTGTGTGTGAGTATGTGTGTGTGTGTGTGTGTTTGTGTGTCATCATGATGGAATGTGCTCATGGAGACTCTCTGCCAGCTGTTTTTCCCTTGCCTCTCTGTCTGCGTGTGGATGGATATTGTCAATGTGACACCCAAAGAACCGCGCTTGATGTGATTATAAAACTCCATAGTTGTGTAGTTGAAACAATGATGAGGGCTGAGTTAAAAAATGGACGTGTCCAAATGGTGTCCCAAAGCATTAAAGAGCATAAAAAAGGAAACAAAAGATAAGAGCACAGCAGGGGCACTTCCCTCTGATATTATGTTTTCATGACGAGAATATGGCTTAAATTCCTGTTTGCTAAATAGCTACTCTATCTATTTCATCCAAATTAGTGATTGTGCCTTTCTATTTGACTTCAGGCACAATTATTGTCACGGTTGAGTGAAGGAAGCAGGACCCAAATGCAGATAACTCTGATAAACCTTTATTTCAAGGATAATGAAACTAACATAGACAAAACAGAACACTCACCGGTGAACTCAGTCACCAACAAAAGACGAACCAACACTGAACACAGGAAGAGACAAGACTAAATACAGGGAGGGGTAATCACGAGACGAGAAACAGCCGGGCAGGGGAGGAGAAACACAAGGGCAACAGGTGAACACAATCAGACAATTAGACACACCAGGGAAACTAACGACAGGAGGAAAAACACAGAGAGAAGGACCAGACAATAACCCAGGAGGAAAACATGACAGCAAACACCCAAACATACAAAACTACAAACGTGACATAACATGAGAATCGTGACAATTATGTGGTTGGCTGCCTTGAACTGGCACAGATTTGATGTTGTCAAACAAGGGACGGATTCCAGACGTCCCTAAAAAAGGGATCTCGGGCGGACGGCCCGGGGGCAAGGCAAAGTTCAAGGTGGGGGTCTCGGGCGGACGGCCCGGGGGCAAGGTAGAGTCCATGGAGGGGCGAAGACCACAGCGGGCAAACTCAGGGGGCCGAGCATGAGGGCGAAGGCAGCGGCAGGAAGAGTCAGGGGGCCGAGCATGAGGGCGAGGACCGTGGCACTCAGGGGGCCGGGCTCGAGGGCGAAGACCGCGGCTCTCAGGGGGCCGGGCTCGAGGCCGAAGACCGCGGCTCTCAGGGGGCCGGGCTCGAGGCCGAAGACCGCGGCTCTCAGGGGGCCGGGCTCGAGGCCGAAGACCGCGGCTCTCAGGGGGCCGGGCTCGAGGCCGAAGACCGTGGCTCTCAGGGGGCCGGGCTCGAAGGCGAAGACCGCGGCTCTCAGAGGGCCGGGCTCGAGGGCGAAGACCAGACAGCTACGGAGGCCGGGCAGGAAGGCGCTGACGGGACAGCTCCGGAGGCCGGGCAGGAAGGCGCTGACGGGACAGCTCCGGAGGCCGGGCAGGACCCGGTGTCGGCCGGACAGGAACCAGAGCCGGTGGGACAGGCTTCGGCAGGATCCCCCACGGAAGAGGACCAGGAGTTGGCAGGACCCCCGGCGAGACAGGTAACGGCGAGACCTCCAACGGAACAAGACATGGGATTGGCAGGACTCTCAGCGGGTCCTCCAACGGAACAGGACATAGGGCTGGCAGGACCCCCGGCAGAAGAGTCGTCGGCGGGACCCCCAACGGGACAGGACACAGGGTTGGCAGGACCCCCGGCAGGAGAGTAGTCGGCGGGACCTCCAACGGCACAGGACATAGGGTTGGCAGGACCCCCGGCAGAAGAGTAGTCGGCGGGGCCTCCAACGGCACAGGACATAGGGTTGGCAGGACCCCCGGCAGAAGAGTAGTCGGCGGGGCCTCCAACGGCACAGGACATAGAGTTGGCAGGACCCCCAGCGGAACCTCCAACGGCACACGAGTAGGGACTTGAGTGGAGACTCGAGAGGAAACTTGAGTCGACTTGAGAGATGACTTGAGAGGGATCTTGAGCGGGAACTTGAACGGAGACTCGATAGGGAACTCGAGAGGAGACTTGAGAGGGGACTCGAGAGGGAACCCGAGAGGGGACTCGAGAGGGAACTCGAGAGGGGACTCGAGAGGGAACTCGGGAGGTGACTCAAGAGGGAACTCGGGAGGTGACTCGAGAGGTAACTTGAGAATTGTCTTGAAAGGGGACTTGAGGAGACTTGAGAGGGGACTCGGGAGGTGACTCGAGAGGGAACTCGGGAGGTGACTTGAGAATTGTCTTGAAAGGGGACTCGAGAAGAGACTTGAGAGGGGACTCGAGAGGGAACTCGGGAGGTGACTCGAGAGGGAACTGGAGAGATGACTCGAGAGGAGACTCGAGAGGGGACTCGAGAGGGGACTCGAGAGGGGACTCGGGTAGGAACTTGAGAGGAGACTTGAGAGGGGACTCGAGAGGAGACTTGAGAGGGAACTCGAGAGGGGACTCGAGAGGGAACTCGAGAGGGGACTCGAGAGGGAACTCGGGAGGTGACTTGAGAGGGAACTCGGGAGGTGACTTGAGAAGGAACTTGAGAGGGAACTTGAGAGGGGACTTGAGAGGGAAGTCGAGAGGGAACTTGTGTCGGTCGGTACGCCGACAGGACACGGGGAGCTGGCGTCGGCTGGAGAGCCAGCAGGAGACGAGGTGCTGGAGTCGGCCGGCACGCCGACAAGACTCGGGGAGCTGGCGTCGGCTGGGGAGCCAGCAGGAGACGAGGTGCTGGAGTCGGCCGGTACGCCGACAAGACTCGGGGAGCTGGCGTCGGCTGGGGAGCCAGTCCTGTAGCCGAAACTGGAGTCGGGCCCATGGCTTATTGGGCCGGTACTAAAGCCGGAACCATGGCTGCTGGGGCCGGAACTGAGGCCGGAACCATGGCTGTGTCGGCCGGTTCTGTTGCCGGAACCATGGCTTCTGGGGCCTGTACTGGAGCCCGAACCATGGCTGCTGGGGCTGGAACCATGGTTGCTGGGTCCAGGACTGGGGCTGGAACCATGGCTCTTGGGGCTCGGGCTGCTAGCTTGGCCTTGCGACTCCTTCTCTTAGCAGCCGCCGGAATACTCCGTGGACCTCCATAAGCCAGACGAGTTCCAGAATAGGACTCCTGGACAGGAGCAGGAACTGGGGCAGAAGCACTGGTTGACTCCAGAAGGACCACACCGAGACGTTTGTAGTCAGCAGGCTGGAAATCACACACCCAGAGGAAGTTCAAAATCCAGCCAGGTAAGAATTTCACCAAGTCTGGTTTCTCCATAGCCAACCGGTGCGCCTCTACCAGAGCGGCCTCCTTCTGCAGAACACTGGACGCTCCCTTCCACCAATCATAGCCGCAAGCCAAATAAAAGGAAAAATGTTGTAGTTCCACCTCAAAAGGATCATCTGCTGGGTCCATTTCTGGTTGGTTCGTACTGTCACGGTTGAGTGAAGGAAGCAGGACCCAAATGCAGATAACGCTGATAAACCTTTATTTCAAGGATAATGAAACTGACATAGACAAAACAGAACACTCACCGGTGAACTCAGTCACCAACAAAAGACGAACCAACACTGAACACAGGAAGAGACAAGACTAAATACAGGGAGGGGTAATCACGAGACGAGAAACAGCCAGGCAGGGGAGGAGAAACACAAGGGCAACAGGTGAACACAATCAGACAACTAGACACACCAGGGAAACTAACGACAGGAGGAAAAACACAGGGAAAAGGACCAGACAATAACCCAGGAGGAAAACATGACAGCAAACACCCAAACATACAAAACTACAAACGTGACATAACATGAGAATCGTGACAATTATGTGGTTGGCTGCCTTGAACTGGCACAGATTTGATGTTGTCGGTTTCCATCTCTTAAATAGGAAAGAAGTGTAACAAAAGAAACATTTAATAAGGGGGGGGGGGCATACTTTACATCTCTGGTCTTTTTAGTGTGTTCACATTGCAATATTTCCTCTTGTTTATCCTATTCCTATTTTTGTTTTATGAACCTCTTTTTATTTATTTTAGTTTTATTTTCTCTATCTGTCCGTTCTTATTTCAATTGTTTGCCTCAAGACTGCACAACAGTACCATGGGATGTTTTTTTCGAAAAAAAAGTATGATATAACTTATTATTCTGTGTGCGCTTTGTGTGTGTGATCACCAGAGGTCAGCGAAAGGAAAGACCACTGAAAATAGTAAATGCACCACTTTAACACGGAAACATCACTGTGGCTTCCACTGTGGCGTCCAGCTCGTGTGTGTGTGTGTGTTTTGTTGTTGGCGTCTTTCCTCTCATTGACCTCTAAGATGTCACACACACTGACACACTAACACACACTGACTGAGTTTCCATTGCCGTGTTGCTTTCATTACCTCACTAACCCTTAAACCACCGAGTGCTTCAGTCATTGTTTACCTGCTGTGAACTGCTCATTTTACAGAACTGTTGTGTAATAATGTCCAACAAGGTACTTTACTGGCACATGTAATCTGCTCTCTCACGAAAAACATGACTAAACTTTGTCAGCACACATTTCCCAGAAGACATCTGTGAAATGTCAAACATCTGACAGTTCCTGAAGTCCTGTGTATGCTACACTGTAAAACTTGAAACGTTGACTTTAATTAACTGTATTATGTTAACAGAGTTCACATAACTGTATTAGGTTAGTTGAAAGTAATAATATTAAGTTTAAAATTTAAATACAAAATATTAGGTTCAACTTAATATTAATGCTTTCAACTAACCTAATACACACTGTAAGAAACGTATCGTGAGATTCACAGTAGTAACTGGCAGCAATTGACAAGTTACTTACTGTAAAGTAAGTAACTTGTCAATTTCTGCCAGTCAAATACTGTAAAGGTAATCACAGTAAGTTTTTATTTACAGTAACAGTGTAAAATGAAACACAATAACTTCCAAGTACGGTATTTGTGTTTACGGTAATAGTGTTTAAACTGTAAAATGAAACAGTAATATGTAATTACTTAATTTTTTGTTACAGCAGTAGTGTTAGCTGTAAAATGAAACACAGTAACTTCCAAGTACTGTATTTTTGTTTACGGTAATAGTGTAAATGTAAAAACTGTAAAATATAAACTTTAATGCTATAATTTTAAGTTACTGTATCAGTATTGTAACTGTAAAACCATTTCTTTATTATAGTATACTTCATGTAATGCTGATAATTTACAGATTACCAGAAATTCTTGACACAATTTTAAAGCTCACCAATAACTGCAGGGAGACAGCAAACAATACATTTTAATAATGTATTCTTAATTGTTGAACGGTATCAAGAACATGTATTTTCTTGTGCTAAATGGGTGAACATCATGGCTACCACAAATGTAGTCTTCCATTGCATATCCATATTCCATGTACAATTATCTTCCATGTCTTATAAACTGTGCTTAACTGACCAACAGCTGCAATTCCTACACTTATTACATCCATCAAACAATCGATATTAATATCCAAAAACATGGAGATTGCATTTTTAAAACAGTGGCGATAACAAATCAACCCAAAAAATATGAAGCCATTTCTTCTGCCAAGCCATTTTAGAGACGTTCTGTAGTTGAAAAGGTGTTATGACCTCGACACAAACTGGAGAACCCAAATGCACGACCCAGAGACAGTCTTGAATGTAACAAAAGCGGTCTTTTTAATGTCAATGAACAGAAAACCCCTCTTAACAGAGTAAGTACTGGAATAACAAAAAAAACACTCACAAGGAGGAAAAAACGAAGCAAAAAGAGAACTTAAGATAAACTTTAGTCTACAAAAATAACAAAACCTGACAAGACTGGAAACGATCCTCTCTTTGCTGAGGCCTGGCACGACCACACGTGGGAACAAACAAGACGAACTGACACAGGACAGGGGGGAGACAGGACTATTTAAACATGAGGTGAGTGGGAACAGGTGGAAACAATCAGGGGCAGACGCTGACAATGGCGGGAAAACACACAAAGGGAGGAAGTAACAGGGTCCTGAAATGAGAGACAAGCGGTAAGTACAAAATAAAACAGGAAATGGAAAACGAGACGCGACATGAAACACAGGGACTTAACTAGAGATGAATGACATAGACAGACCTGACATGACGTGAATAAACATGAAAACCTGACTAAACATGTAATGACAGACATAATACATAAACACAACTAACACATTTGACGAGACACAACAAAAGGCACTGTTTGGCAAATACATTATCACTATTCTTAGATAATACGCAATATTTTAAAACACTTTGAATACAAACAACCAAATGCATGCAGGAACGTGTAAAACATTTTGATAGTGATGTTACGTTTTGCGCTGAGGCTTCGGAGCGTGTGTCGAGTAATCCCCGAAGCTTTTTGTGAACCTTGTATCGAGGCTTGTATCGTTTTGGGCCAGTGACGTCATCGATGACAAACGAAGCCTCGCTGCCTGTCGATACCACGTGACTGCTTCACGAAGCGATTCAGATCGGCTGAACCGTTGAACCACAACGCTCATACCCATGGATGTATAATAAGAACCATATTACCCCTCCTGTACCCGGGCCCGGTGACACGATGGAATCAAGAGAGCTCAGACCCTCACTTATAGAGGTCGGAACATGTCATAACGTATAAATAGATACAAGCATAAATAAATGTAGGAATAAAAACATGAATAAACCAAGGAATACATATCTTGCAGTGTTTTCAGGTAGACTCAGCGTGTGTGCTGTGGCTCAGCTGGAAAGCAGTTAACTCATGACCGCAGGGTCCCTGGTTCAACGACTGAACAATACGTATTTTTTGTTGTTTATAAAAGCCACAGCTAAATTAGATAATGTAGTTAATGAATGTATTCTTTGATATGGTTTAGCCTTTCTCAGGCTACAACATGGTTAAGTTTATGAATATTATTAAGGAATACAAATCCCTCTTTGCAATGTTTACCAGCCTCCTTAGGCTTTTCAATCACACAATCATTAAACTGGAATAAAAACAATATTGTTAACATGAAAATATGATTTAATGTTGGTTGTTTAGAGTTATTCTAAGGCTTTACTCAATGGGAACTCGGTATGAGATAGAGCACACTGTTGAGATGTCCAATCTGCCTGTTTGACACACTTTGACCAACAGGGGGTTTGTGTTCAAATGAAGCCCATGATGAAGCCTCATGAGATGAACCCTTTTGCGAACCAATTGGCTCAAAAGCTTCAAAGCTTCATAAGGCTTCATCTCGCCATCACTATTAATCTTTGCCTGAAGTCGAATAGTCCATTTAGCTTAGGAACCTTCCTAACGGAGTGAAATGACCCGGAAGTCCCTCACTGGCAGCCATGATAAGTGCCGTTCCAATTCTCTAGATGATAGGAAAGGAGGTTTCAAACTTCCTTTATAACCTCCTTTAGCTTAGGAACCACTGGACCTCCCTAACCGAAAGGAGAGGAGAAAATGCTGCCCCACAATGCATTGCAGCCGCAGCATTTGCCATCACACAACAGTCGGCCGTTCACGGAAACAAACAATATGACGGAGAAATGATATCATGAAAGTTACGGTGCTTATTAAGCATTTTAAAACGTATGTGGTAAGTTGCAAAAGTGCTTTGTTTTGAACGTTCATCAGTATTATAATCAAAGAGAGAAATATGAACGTTAGTTTTTACTGAAATGATCAAAATAAAGTCAACATTTTTTCATTCAGATATACACAGGGATATATGTTAAAGACTAACGTTTATAATAAATACATTTGTATTGATTTTAAGATCTTTTCATACAATCATACGTATTGGGATCGTTTGTATTAATGTGGACCGGAGGGAGAGGGTGACGAGCATAAGTTTCACTTTCCTTTTTTATTTCAATTCCAACTTTGGTCATGAAGAATATGTTTCTCTGTTGTCCACGTTCATAAAGCATAAAGCAACAGCATCAGAGCACGGTGCAGAGTCTCTAGATGAGTTTACAGTAGTCCCTCGTTCTTATTATACATCCATGTTGTAGTCCGCTGTATAGAAAACTGTAGTTTCCTATAGTTTCCCCACAGCAGCAGACGCACATTCATGACGTCCGCTGGAGCATCATAAACACGTCGGATAGTGAAAGTGCAGTCGGATTCTCTAAAGTACCACAGTCTCTTCTCCTAAGTCCTTTTGAATTCTCCTATCCACTATCCCTTAACCCCGTGACGTTTCACTCAGAGGTTTAGGAATAGGAGATAGGGTTATAACTTAGGAGCTGATTTTTAAACGATCCGACCGCAACCTTTAGAGGCTTCTCAATACTCAAATGTCCCCTCCTCGACTCATCGACTCCTCGGTCCTCCGGTAGTGACCCGGAAATGAATTTCAGCGCGCCATTTTGAAGGACATCTCATTTCTCTAAATGCACACAGAGGATCGAGCGTCGAGGAGGCTCTCTGGAGGCGCTCTAACCGAGGAGATACTGATGGGTCCTCCACGGCTCCTCCGCGGATGCATTTCCGGGAACGTTGGAGGGGTGACGCACGGCCGGACTTATCTCAGCCAATGACAGCTCTGCATGCATCCCCTGGATATTATTTTAGAAACTGCTTTCATTGCGTAGCGATGTTTCCAGAGAGAACAGCTGTGAGGTCCGTGCAGAAAGCAGAACAGTGTGTATAATATATATCACTCAGTTTAACAAGGCAAGGCAAGTTTATTTATATAGCACTTTTCAACACAAGGCAATTCAAAGTGCTTTACAAAAAATGAAAGACATTAAGAAAATGGCATTTAAAATCAGTCATTAAAAAGAAAAGCTAATAAAATAAACATTAAAAGAAAAAATACATGGATAAAAGTTACAGTGCAGTCTAAGATATGAATAGTTCAATTAAAAGCAGCGACAAAAAGAAAAGTCTTCAGCCTGGATTTAAAAGTAGTCGCAGCGGACCTGCAAACCATTTAGTTTCTAAAACCATTTAGTGCTTCACATAATAAAATACACGTGTGTGTGTGTGTGTGTGTGTGTGTGTGTGTGTGTGTGTGTGTGTGTGTGTGTGTGTGTGTGTGTGTGTGTGTGTGTGTGTGTGTGTGTGTGTGTGTGTGTGTGTGGTACAGTGTGTAGGTGTGTGTGTGTGTGTGGTGTAGGTGTGTGTTGTACAGTGCGTAGATGCGGCGGACAGACGGGTCTCAGTTCGTTTGGTGTCCTTACTTTTAATACTTGTAAATACAACTTTTAGCCCGTAATTTCAATTCCCCATTTCAGCGACCAGAGAGAGGGGGGGGGGGGTATATCCAGTCTCTGATTGTGTTATTGTGTTATTGTTATTATGAGAGTGCTCTCATACTTTAAATTGTATATATTTATATAAATATATTTGTGTGTGTGTCCGCATCTGTAGCCTGTTATTGTCTCATTATACCGCACTCTCAATGAATTCAAAGTAAATATGTGGGGGAACAATGTTCAGCTGATCTAACAGAGATACAGCGCTATGACAAAACACTCGACAGCTGATGCAGCTGTTGCCACGTAATAATGAATGGACGTCGCTTTAATATGACCGCTCAGAGGAGAGGAGTTCTCATTTCTTTAAACGTCTGCTGCTTCCCCTCCTCTCTCCTCGGTCCTCCGCTCGCATCTCCTGTGGGCGGGACTAAGGCCACTTCTCACTTCTCTTATTTTTCATGTCCTCGCTCCTCGGTCTCGGTCTCACCGGAAGTTGATTTGTCTGCGCCATCTTGAGGAGCGTCCCAATGGCCTTATTTCTGCCAGAGGATCGAGGATCGAGGAGCGAGGAGCGAGGAGCGAGGAGCGATAATGGAGGAGCTATAAGCGAGGAACCACCAGACCATCCTTCGATGAAATCCTCAGCCCCCTTACTGTGTATCGCTCACTGATTGGACGAGGCAGCGCATGCACTGATCGATGCTTCTTGACATGAGAGCAGTTTCCCAGCGGAGTGAAGAAAATACATGAATCTCACGAGAGTCACTCCTCAGTTTATACCGTGTTTTGTTACAATTCATGTATCATTTAGTTACAAATATGTGATATATCTGAACAACAAAGTGGTCACAAATCATTTTATTCATTTATTGCCGGGCCGGCTAAACGGATTGGATAGCCGCCCTGTCTGTCAGCCTTCTATCTCCTGCACGCACATGTATCTCGTGCCCTCATTGGGCGTGCCGTCATTGGGCGTGCATTGCGCGTTCATGTGTGTTGGAGGAGGTGCTCTGTAAGGAAGTCTGAAGGAAGGGGCGGATTCTTTTCGGCTGTGTACTTTCAAATTTTAGTGCACTCGAGCCGGTATCTGAAACTTCCCTACCCCACCTTTAAGTTGATGCCATGTTACTTTGAGGTATTTTCTGTTGACCTCTTTTATAGGCCTAGTTATTAGAAATGATTGATTTATGATGTTTGCTGTGGACTTTTGGGTAAATAAAAAACCCTCACTGTTCATTCATCATTCAATTCATTCTATATTTTATTCTGTAGATTGTGTACATTACTTTTCCCTTTAATGCTTTTTGCACTCCTGGTTGGAAGCTAAACTGCATTTCGTTGTCTCAGTACCTGTAATATGTGCAATAACAATAAAGTTGAATCTAATCTTGAGCAGGAACAAATGTATTTACTTAGTACAAATCTGACATTAACGATTAAACACATGTGTGCATTATTTATAAATGCAAACTGGTCAAGACCAGTGATGGAAGTAGTTTTGAAAAGTAGTGGTTCTGACTTTTACATGTAGGATTCAACTCCCCTCAGGGGCGGACTGGCCATCTGTAGAATCTGGAGAGCCGGCCCTTTAAAAAAAATGGTTTAACGTCATCATTTAAGTTGCGCTGACGGCCGACAGAGGGCGACAGCAGCCGCTAATGCAGTTGTGTGGTTCTTATCTTTCAAATAATAACACACGAAGAAGAAAAAAGACCGGCCACACGAAGAGAAGGGATTATTATCATTATTATTATCATTATTATTATTATTATGTTCTTATTATACATGCATGGTTTAGACGCCTGCGGCAGACAGGGAGAATGAAAAAACATGGATACAAATCAAAGAAAAGAAAAAGAAAAAGGTGGGGACGAGAAGGCAAGAGAAAAAAAGGTGAAGTCACTCGCAGGTGAAGAATAGAATAGAATAGAATCGTTTAATGTCGTTATACATGTAGCCAATGAGATAATAAATGCTTCTCCCTTTCAAGGGTGCCATCAAAACAAAAAAACATCACAACATAAGACAACAAATACATGCAGCATACTAGGAATAAGGAATAAAGGAATAAGGAATAAAGTGCAGTAGTTATTTCCAGGAGTATACAAATAAAATATGTAATGTAATAAATAATAATAATAATAGTATGTATTTATAATAATTATAATAATGATATATATGTACAGAGTCACATTTATGATGATTAAGAGGTATGATTTCAGGTGTTAAGAGCAATGATGGCTCTTGGGAAAAAACTGTCTTTGAGTCTGTTTGTTTTGGATTGTATACACCTGTATGGATATTCCTGGATGGATATCCTCGTGGATTCATCTTCCTATTATACACACATGCATTTCCCAACATTTGGACTACCTATGTTGCAAATATATTATCTTTTCAATTTACACACGGCATCTATTGCACGTCTGTCCGTCCTGGGAGAGGGATCCCTCCTCTGTTGTTCTCCCTGAGGTTTCTCCCATTTTCCCTTTAAACTGTGGGTTTTCTCCAGAGGTTTTTCCTTGTACGATGTGAGGGTCTAAGGACAGAGGGTCTAAGGACAGAGGGTCTAAGGACAGAGGGTGTCGTATTGTCATACTGATATTCTGTACACACTGTGAAGTCCACTGAGACAAATGTAACATTTGTGATATTGGGCTATATAAATAAACATTGATTGATTGATTGATTGACTGTAGCGCCTGCCGGAGGGCAGCAGGTTGAACAGGTGAAAGCCGGGGTGTGAGCTGTCCTTGATAATGTTTTTGGCTCTACTGAGGCAGCCGATGATCCTCTGTGCTGCTTTTACGACTCTCTGAAGCCTCATCCTGTCGGCCTCAGTGCAGCTGGCGTACCACACTGTGATGCAGTATGTTAATAGGCTCTCAATGGTAGAGCGGTGGAAGGCATGTAGAAGGTCACCAGCAGTTTAGTGGCCAAGTAATCCCACAGCATATAAATGTCGCAAATTGACAGAACTTTTTAGCAGCAGTTTAGAACAAGTGCAAGATGATGAAGAGAATGATGAGGACACGAGTTCAGATATACAGCCAGCCTCCTGCGTTCATGATGAGGGACAGAGTTGAGCTGGTGGAAGAACCAGTTCAACTGGCACGTAGCCTATACAAGTGCAGAGCAAGAGTAAGAGGTGGGTGAGAATTATCCTTGAACTCAGTGGCGTTTTCTCCTGGAGACCAAGGGAAGCCAGGCTTCCCCTGTTTTTTTGGATTGTAGTTATCATTTTAATAAATAAATAAAAACACTTCGTTTAGTTTAATCCAATCAAATCGCATCAACTTCAGTTCGTACTGTAACTGTCATCACCGCCCTTAAAAAGTAGAAAGCAACTGAAGCAAGTGCAATTATGGAGGGTGGAGATTTGGAGTATTTCATCAAAAATAATTGTACTAAACTTCCGCTACAGCAGCAACTAAAAATGAAATCTGATAACAGGCCAATGCCCAAACTGGAGCTGTGTACAGAGAGGGAAAAAGGAGCGAATCAGACGTAAAACTTTAAATGATAAACAGCGGATTTCTAACATTTGACATTTCATGTGGCCGGACTGGGTCAGTTTCCAGGGCTGAATTGTAGTCCCAGTCCGCCCCTGACCCGGCCTTGTATTGATTTGTTTTCAAATGAACAGACACTTGATATTTAATTAATCTGTTAGAAATAAAGATTGAAATGAAATGACATTTGTAGTGATCTAATAATTGTGGGATTTCGATTGCATCCACTTCATCTGCAACGAAGAACGCCAACGCAATTTCCGCCATTGCAAACCGAGTCAAGCCGACTCCAAGCTGTCCGACTTCAGGCGAGCTTTTTGAGACCTCCCCCAGCTGCTATTCTCGTCTACTTACGAGGCGAGCCGCAGCTCATCTCAAACAAGCCTATTTTTTTCTGTTGACCGTTTTTGTCCCTATAGTTTCGTTCGTTTTTGTTTATTAAATATTGTCAGACTATATTACTTCGGTGTGGACTTTCTCTTTGAAAACGCGTCACAGCCTATAGCCAAGTTTAGCCTCTCGGCGACTCAAACCGGACTGGGAATTGAGCCGCCGCAATTATAATACAAATGATGATTATTACCTTACTTTTGTCTATTTTTATTCCTCTGTGTTGCGTTTTTATGGTGCAATGCCAAGACACATTCTTTGTATAAATCAGCACCACATTTGTAGTTCTTCCGGTTTGCAAAGACATAGGGTCTTACAAATATATATCTAGGCTACTAAGTATATAAAATATCTAGTATAGCCAAACTAGTAATTACACTGCATCAAGAGTATGTATATTAAGAAAAAGATGTTGGTTTATTTAAGATATTTTAGCTATTCTAGAAATGGGGTTTTTCGGTTGGTTCTTCTTTCTTTTTTGGTTACTGTGATCTTCTACAGAACATTGTTGGTTACTGTGATCTTCTACAGTACATTGTTGGTTACTGTGATCTTCTACAGTACATTGTTGGTTACTGTGATCTTCTACAGTACATTGTTGGTTACTGTGATCTTCTACAGAACATTGTTGGTTACTGTGATCTTCTACAGTAACAATTGTTGGTTACTGTGATCTTCTACAGAACATTGTTTGGTTACTGTGATCTTCTACAGAACATTGTTGGTTACTGTGATCTTCTACAGAACATTGTTGGTTACTGTGATCTTCTACAGAACATTGTTGGTTACTGTGATCTTCTACAGAACATTGTTGGTTACTGTGATCTTCTACAGAACATTGTTGGTTACTGTGATCTTCTACAGAACATTGTTGGTTACTGTGATCTTCTACAGTACATTGTTGGTTACTGTGATCTTCTACAGAACATTGTTGGTTACTGTGATCTTCTACAGAACATTGTTGGTTACTGTGATCTTCTACAGAACATTGTTGGTTACTGTGATCTTCTACAGTACATTGTTGGTTACTGTGATCTTCTACAGAACATTGTTGGTTACTGTGATCTTCTACAGAACATTGTTGGTTACTGTGATCTTCTACAGAACATTGTTGGTTACTGTGATCTTCTACAGAACATTGTTGGTTACTGTGATCTTCTACAGTAGGCCTACATTGTTGGTTACTGTGATTTTCTACAGTTGGGACGTTACGACTGATATTTTTTAAGTAACTCCAGAGGTAGCCTACTGTAATTTTTGGTTGGAAACACGGTATTATACTCTAAAATAGTATACAGTAATTTACTGTGCACAAACACTGTAAATAACTGTGTATTTCACAGCCATTTTTTACAGTGCAGTCATGTGAAATTTGTTGACATAATACATTTAATTCAAATCAACCTTTACATGTTTTAGGTAAGCATATAAAGTACTGTTGAACATTGATGCATACAGAACTGAGTTGTGGGTGTTACACTGTTCATCACTTTGAAAGTTGCTCAGTGGCCATAAAGGCTGGGGAAGGCTAATAGTGCATTTACAACTTTAAGGAAATAAATAAATGCTTTGAAGTGTTTGTTCTGTGAAGTTGATTTACTTCAAGAATCCCTTAGACACAGTAGACACTGCCAGTTTTTCAATGTTGTCTGTGTTTTGACCCCCGCCCGACTATTTATTTTACCTTTGACCTTTTTAGTGTTGCTGTTAAAATGCTGATCTGGTCCTGTCTCTGCAATTGCCTTCATCTTTGTAAAATGTGTTTTACCCCACACACGCGCTGCGACAGTACTAGCAATACTTTATACTTAATTATGGAAATCGATTGATTAACTCTCGGAACTGCAAACATATAATTTTCAAAAAGAATTCTTAAGTTATACAACTAAAAGATATGTTACTGGCATAGATAAGGAACTTGTTCATTACATGTTGCTATTAATGTAGTCTGAAATATCATCCTAGCTGGCCATGTGTTTATATGTTTAACTCTAGTGGTAGTATCTCTCTAAAAGATGAGATATCTTCCACTGAAACTCCACAGCCCAACATCTCTTACACAAACAATGCTGTAATTATTCTGGAGGTTTTGCAGACATCATTGTTTTCAGTCGATGTTAACAGTCCACAGTGAAGTCATCCTTCTGACTTGAATATCAGAGGCATTGTTTCATGAAAGACATATTGCTGTCGACTTTTTGAATGACATTTATAAAAGCTATGAGAACAACAAACCAAACTGTGTCCACTTTCATTATATTGGGGCAGCAGGTGGAAATCTCAGGGACAGACATCTTCAAACCAAAACTATCCGCATGCATAAACTCCACGACGGGGCAGTGTTGTAAGTCGTTGACCCTTTAAGGTCTGTTAGTGGAAGTTGAATAATCAAATCTGCTGCTCAAAATAAAGACGTCTCTCATAAATTTGAGCGTCCTCCACCGAAACCACAACCGCCCGACGTTCCACTGTGCCCTTTCAGCGCCAAACTCAAAGGCCACGACACCAAAATGTCTCCAAGTGTCAGCTTCCACTGCAGTTTATCATCTCCTTTTCCGACAGATCGAGCGGTCCTCTGACAGTGGGGGTGGCCACCATCAGTCTTTGGGGAAACTGTGTTGCTCATTTATTTAGTATCTTGACAGAAATGCTAACGTTGCCGTGCTCATTTCAGAAATGTGCGACGATTTTTATTTGTATTTTGTAAGCTGGGCAATGACAGGGAAAATACACGTATTACTGTAAACACAATGTACATTACAAGTCAGTTTGTCTTTTAGTAGTCAGAATACTTTCCGGCTGAAAGTATGTACACTTTGATGATATTTGTTGCGCAAATATACCCATGTGTCATGTTTTCAAAATGGCTCTGAGGCAGTGGAGTTTCCGCTGTTCCTGTCCACTACACCTCTCTGAGTTTCACAAGGTGTTTCCTCTCAGTGAGGCAGGTGGGAGTCTGCACTACAGTCTGTTATAAGTGGAAGAAGTGTTTAGATCTTTTTACTTGAGTAAATGTATACAAAGTCTATAAAGACTCTGTTAACAATTAAAAGTCATGAATTTAACATATATTTAAAAAGTTACAAATGTAATTAAGTATAATGGCCATAATGATTTTTAAAAGTAACTTTTTGTTAGATTTGCTTAAACTGTTACTATATCCTGCCAGTATTTCACGAGACAGATAAATCATATTCCTCTGCCCTCCATCAGTGCGCCTAATGGCATTTGCAATGCCTGAAGGAAAACAACCAATCAGAGCCGAGGACTCTCTAAGACAGTGTCCTGAACTGCTGTGAACTCCCAACAAAGTGTGAAACTAGCAGCTCTGATCAAATATGAATGAAGTTGTTGGCACAGAAATGCCTTTTCAACTGTGGCTGTGAGGGAGTGTCGTCTTTCAACCAGAAGGTTGTCGGTTCGATCCCAGCCCCTGCAGTCCACAGTGTGTGAAGTGTGTGTATGTTAGATTCCTTGAGCAAACATGTGCATTGCTCTGTGGGAATGAGGTGAATGATGACTTGTAGTATACAATGCGCTTTTTTAAGGGGTCTTACAGGCTGGATGAAGTGCTTTATACATGCTGTCCATTTAGCATTTATAACTTACTTTTCCAAACCTTAAATGTATTCAGAAAAGTGCTGAACTGTTAAGCTGTAAAAATGAGAAAATGTGTGACCCAACCTCCATGTTGAAAACAGCTGTTCCAAACCAAGCTCCAAGCAGTGGAGCTGTGTCTAAACAGTTATCTCCTGCCCTCAACTGAATAGAGTTCAGAGGGGCTACCTTTCCTGTGTCAGTCCTGTACTGCCAAGAAACAACAGAACCATTCCTGAAAGCTGCTGTGTCCTGGGTGGGTGTGTCCACCCAGGACACAGCATTGGGTAGGGGGGACATTAGGGACCCTACTAATGTCCAGTGACTACTGAATTGTCCCTGCTGCACTCATATGTCTGCAAATTAGAGAATATACTGGTCATGTTGGAGCTCATTTACTTATTTACTTCAGTCTATAATAATACATCAGAATGTATTAGTTGATTTATAACTAAGGAAACGTAAGTTATTAACTACATGTAGTGGAATATAACGTATCTGAGATGGAATGAAAGTATAAAATAACATTTTAACATAAAATTGAAATACTCCAGTAAAGTACAAGTAAATCAGAATTGTGCTATATAATTATAAATTACCCTACATACTGTATTACCACTTCTCCTCTCAGTCTGGAGCCGTTTACACCAAATGAAAAAAGGAGTTAATTCCTGTTTTATGTTTCTGGTTAAAAGGGTTTTGCTTCTTTCCAACTCTGTAGCTCAGTGCTGTGGTGTTTCCTCATCGAACACCTGTCAATCACACAGTATGGCAAAGTACAATAAATAAACAAAAAGAGGCACTTGAAACAAGAACAATACAAACCATATGAAGACATTGTGAGACAAGAATGAAAAGTGACAGCAGTGTGAATCACAGCAGAGAAAGCAGGTCTACTGTATGTTAGCAGCTGTACATCAGACTAAGATGCTTGTATGTAGTGGTCCTTGTGTTTGTGTGGAAATATAATATAAATATACAAGTATACAACATTAAATCAGTAATATGTAGACATAATATATCATAATCTTTCATCTGTGTTTTATTGTGTCTATAATATTTTAATAGTAACTACTTTTGAATTGTAAAGTTATGCACTCATGGATAAATGTCTACCTACTTTGAAGGAGATCTATAAAAACCTGAGGAAAGTTTGCTGAGTTATTTGTGGTCTTTTAAATAATAGTATATGGCCTCATGTATTATTTGTCTGCAGATTTAGTTTTTGACATGAACTGTAATCCCTAGAAAATGAAGTTACACACGTCTAAACTAGAAAACAGTCACCATGGCTGCCACAGAAACCAGCTTGGAGCCCTTTGACCGTATCTGTGTGGAGAGGAAGTTATCTTCATGTTTCTCTTTATAAATGTTGTGAATATGCAAAGAGAAGTGACACCACTTGTGTATGTGTGTGTGTGTGTGTGTGTGTGTGTGTGTGTGTGTGGTGTGGTGTGTGTTTGGTGTGTGTGTATGGTGTGTGTGTGTGTATGTGTGTTGTGTGTGTGTACGTGTGTGTGTGTGGGTGTGTGTGTGTGTGTGTGTGTGTGTGTGTATGTGTGTGTGGTGTATGTGTGGGTGGTGTGTGTGTGGGTGGTGTGTGTGTGTGTGGTGTATGTGTGTGTGGTGTGGTGTATGTGTGTGTGTATGTGTGTGTGGTGTGTGTGGTGTGGGTGTGTGTATGGTGTGTGTGTATGTGTGTGTGTGGGTGTGTGTGTTGTATGTGGTGTGTGTGTATGTGTGTGGGTGTGTGTGTGTGTGTGTGTGTGGTGTGTGTGTGGTCTGGTGTGTGTGTGTTGTGTGTGGTGTGTGGGTGTGTGTGTGTGTTGTGTGTGTGTGTGTGTATGTGTGTGTGTGTGTATGTGTGTGTGTGTTGGTGTGTGTGGTGTGTGTGTGTGTGTGTGTGTGTGTGTGTGTGTGTGTGTGTGTGTGTGTGTGTGTGTGTGTGTGTGTGTGTGTGTGTGTGTGTGTGTGTGTGTGTGTGTGTGTGTGTGTGTGTGTGTGTGTGTGTGTGTGTGTGTGTGTGTGTGTGTGTGTGATGTGGTAGGATGAGTGTCTACAGATAAAAAGCTAATGAAGCTCTGCTAGTGATCTACACTGTCCTGTCAGCACAGCATGATGCTACGTATTACTTTACTTTGAGTTGTTTAAATGGAGTTTTACCAAAAAGTGCTACTTTATGCTTCCCTACACTACATTTCAAGCAAATATTTTACTTTGTACTCAACTACTGTACATTTGTTCATCAGTTGATTGTCATCAGTTACTTTGCAGAGTCAGATCATTAATACAAACTGTAATCGACCAACAAATGATTATGTAATGTTACAGGTTAAGCTACCCAGCAGGATATAAAGCGATTAAAATGAGCTTCTGCTGTAGATACAACATTGAAATGACGAACACATTAATAATTATAATCTAGTTATACTAAAGTTCAACATGATGCAAGGAGCAGAAGTCTGGTAAAAAATAAACTGTTTTCATTGGAGAAATAGTCTCCCGTCTCCTCCTCAACAGTATTTTTCTATAAATATAAAATGTATTTGTGAAAATAATAACCTGTGCAATGTTTTTGTGTGTTCAGGCACGTAACAAGCAGAATGGAGAGCTGGCAGCTATCAAATTCATCAAGATGGAACCAGGTGAGGATTTACCTGAACACGCTTCATTTTGAAGGGGTTGGCTCCTCACTGACCCACACAGGCCTATAGCTGCCTATTGCCTGTGGACACGGTAATACACATGTTCCCAGTCTATTATAAGTAGCATAATCAGACAAGTACTGTACTAAAGGACACATCTGGGGTCATTTCTTTTGATGCAACTTCAACTACATTTCAGCGACTATTAATGTTGTTTTTACTCCATTACATTTGTTGAGAAGCTTTTTCCATACAAAATATGACATTGCAATATTATAAAACAATATTTTGATTGTTTAATCAATTTCTCATATAAAAACGTATCAGCAGATTTATTCAATAATGAAAAGAATCATTAGTTAATAGTTCAAAATGAGCTCCAACTCAAATGGGGCGAAGCCTGCGAGCTAGTTCAGGCAGTCAACTCGAGCACTTAACTCATACATAACGCCCCTTGCCACTCTACAACCAACCAATCAGAGTCTCCTTAATATGCCGCTCTATTTAACCTGCCAGATATCTCTCTCTATGCTTTGCTTGCTGCTGCTGTTGCTGCAGCTACTTCCACGTCGCTGCTGCTCGCCTTCCCCACCACCACCCCAGCTTCCACCCCAGCTTCCACCTGTAGGCTCTGGGGGTTAGTTATTTAATCATCACTCATGGTGCTATGTATATCTGTGGAGTGATGAGGCCCGAGCCTAGACGCCAAGCTCAACTACTGTATATGCTGCTATAATAAACATGTTAAAGGAACACGTGAGTTGTCTGACTGAAATAACTACTACAGTAAAATAATTGTATTTGAATGCATGAGTAATAATAATACCTGCATATCTTCAATTAAGTCACATGCAGGCTTCTATAGTTTGGTTCCAGCACTTTTTGTTTAGTAAAAGATCTGAACAATTCTTCCACCACATTATCAAGTGCATAGCATCATCTGGTGAAAGTCTCTCAACATGTTGTAACCCAAAGCAATGATTGCCTCTATACTGGTTATGATCACAGGAGTTATAAAGTATTAGAATCAATACAGTCAGCTGTAATTGCTGTTATAGTGTGATTACAGTCTTTGTGAGACCAGACATTATAATTAGTTCAATATCTTGTTTTAAGACGGGACACTTCATTGAAGTCCAGCTATGGAGCATTATGTAGCCTCTTCTCAACAAGCAAACACGATCATAGATTCTTTATGAGTTCATACTTTTGAAAAGTAGAAATCCCAGACTGTGCCAATAAAAGTAGTGCCGTAGTAGTCTTACCAGCACGTTTCATTGAAAATAAATGTTTTTAAATGAATATTACTGCTGCATTAATGTGTATCTTGCATTTGACTGCAGTCGTAGTTTAATGTTGTGCTCATTTGAAGTCCTTTATATGCGGGTTGGTAGTTTAATCTGCAGCAATGCATCATCATCTTTAAGATCATCATATGTGTGTAGAGTCAGTGTCTCTAAAAAGTCAACTGTCATGAGTTTCTCAGGTTAACAGCCCTGTGTGGGTTTAATGAGGATGCATTTGCAGTTAATCCCAGAGGCTTTTACACACCTACATTCATTTCAAAAGGAACTGGAGGTAGATGTCATCAAGTGTGGTCTGCATGTAGCGATGTAACCACACATTCTGTTCAACTGTAATGGAAATCAACATAATAAATATGTATCTCTTCTGTCTGGTTCCACAGATGATGATTTCTCCATCATCCAGCAGGAAATCGTCATAGTAAAAGCTGCAAACATCCCAACATAGTGGCTTATTATGGGAGCTACATAAGGTGGGCTCTCTCTCTCTCTGTTCCCTCTCACTCTGTTATTCATGTATATTATTATATCTCAGATGCAGAAGCTCACCCTCTACTCTCTGCAGAACCAACAAACTGTGGATCTGTATGGAGTTCTGTGGAGGAGGCTCCCTGCAGGATATCTACCATGGTGAGAAAAAGAGTGTGTGTGTGTGTGTGTGTGTGTGTGTGTGTGTGTGTGTGTGTGTGTGTGTGTGTGTGTGTGTGTGTGTGTGTGTGTGTGTGTGTGTGTGTGTGTGTGTGTTATACTTCTACTGTACTGTGCTTTTTACTTTAGAACATTAAACTGGACCTCATGATACATGAGTTATTCATTAAACCATGGACACATCATCTTCAGTCTACACACGGTTTAGGGTGTCAATTATTATGAAAATGTATCATTTGAATAATTGTGTCCCACAGTGACTGGTCCTCTGTCTGAGCCACAGATCGCTTACATCTGCAGGGAGATGCTGCAGGTAAAATCACACTCAGTATTTCATACATTTTGTTTTACTATTATCAATCGGCCATACTGTTGAAAATGATGCACAAAACAATCTCACCAGGGTCTGAACTACTTGCATGCACAGAAAAAAATCCACAGAGACATCAAGGTAAATATGTCTGACTTTGAATACATTCTTGTTTTTATCTTGTCTTTTATCTGTGCTAAAGGCTCATGCTTTTAATTAAGCCAGTACTCCTTCCACCTGTGGTCATGCAGCTGATGATTACTAAAATGTACTGAGCAAATACAATCAGCCTGTCAAGGGAACCTTTATTGTGCTTTAACAGGTTTCTGATCTTCACCCTGGGTTCAGCTAAAGATCACAGAGTGGGTTAAAGTGTTTGTACGATGAGTTGTTCCTCTGTCTGTGTTGATTTGTGTGTTGACCTCTTGCCTGCAGGGTGCCAACATCCTCCTGAACGATCACGGCGAGGTGAAGCTGGGTAGGTGGATGTCTGAGTGTCTGCCTGTGGTTAAGATGAGTCACAGTCTGCAGAGTGATGGCTCAAACACGTCTCTGCTGTCTCGCTGGGTCTTCAGGACTAAACTGGGCCTCTGCAGTCTCTCACTGTTCTAGAATTCATATTCGTCTGTTACCGTGGTTATTATTCAGTTGCAAACTTGTTTCATTCACATGCAAAATCCTTAGAATTTGGGTCATTTGTAATGGTTTTTTCATGAATACACTACAAATCCAGACAGGAAGACAAATGATAGTTGGATATACCTTCTTTTAAGACTCTATTAGACTTGAGACCTGTGTCAGTGGTTTTACAGATGAATTGCATTGTGCAGTACACATTTAATTTCAAAGCCTACAAAATGTTTTGAAAGAGCACCTGAAGATTCTCTTAAATATATCTTGTTAAATGTAATTTCATTTCGTAATTATTATTAATACTTTTTTTTCCCTGTTGTGTAGCTGACTTTGGGATCTCGGCTCAGATCACTGCCACGCTGGCTCGGCGGATGTCTTTCATAGGAACGCCATATTGGTGAGGTCAAAACGGATCACGTCCCTTAAACACATGAATCTGAGTATATAACTGCAAGTGGCTGTGTGTGGGTAGTATCATAATTGTTTCACTTTATAATGAGCTTCATCGTCTTTCACCTCCTGCTGTTTTCACTCGGCTGGAGTTTGATAAAAGAGCAGCTCTGTCTGACAGAAAGATTAAGCATATCATAGATCCATTGATTTTGCCATGCTAACTCAGGATTTTGAGATACCTAGTCATTATTATACTTATTTTTTTATATTGAAAAAAAAGGGAACATGTATAGTTAAAAACTAAAATGTCACAATTTGATGCACTACACGAGATTATAGCCTTCGATAATTGAATATTCCAGTGTTTTCTTTTTGTGGTTTTGACCATTATTTGTACATGTTTCCTCATTTGTATCCAGTATCACATCAATATATCAACAATCAGAGACTATTTCAATCCTCTCAACTGTGATGAAATAAAACCTCAGCTGTTTTTGTATCTATGAATACAACAGTGTCATCTACATACATTTGCAATTCTATATCATGACACTGTTGAAGGAGATAATTGGTATAATGTCTAAATAACAGTGGACCTAACACTGACCCTTGTGGAACACCCATTGTGCACTTCAAGATTCTGAACAGTGCACAACAGACTTCAACACATAACTTTGTTACATTTAGAGTTTTTAAATTAAAACATCATGATAAACGAATATAGAATGCTTTACATAGATCTAAAAATACAGCACCCACTACTAATTTTGAAATACCTAGTCATTATTTTTAAATACAAGTAATACTTTTTCCGATACAAATGTTGTCATTACATTAGCTACCATATAATTGAACTTTCACACCATTAGCTGGTTTCTGTGGTGCTGATATATTTGGTTTCTGTTTCCCTCCTGTGCTCAGGATGGCGCCAGAGGTGGCAGCAGTGGAGATTAAAGGCGGCTACAATGAACTGTGTGACATCTGGTCGGTGGGCATCACAGCCATCGAGCTGGCAGAGCTGCAGCCGCCAATGTTTGATGTCCATCCACTGCGGTGAATACACACTGCAACACACACCTCTCCGAGCATGTGTACACTTCTGCACCTAAAAACACACAAACACTCACATAAATAGTAAATAATCATCTTCATTGGGCTGAGCAGTTGTGGACTCTAACAAATTACATTTGCTCAAAAAGGTTAAATAACAATTTGAGCTACTTGTACTTTAAGTATTTCCACGTTCTGCTCCTTTATACTCGAATACTCGAGTGGCAAATGTACTTTTGTGAAGAAGAAAATACAAAACACTCAGCTGTTATTGGTTCAGCTAACAAAGTTATGCAACATGTCACATTATGCAGATGGTTAAGCTAACACAGATTCCTATTGACTATACCCCCCCCCCCCCCCGCCCCGCAGGGTCCTGTTTCTCATGTCAAAGAGTGGGTACCAGCCTCCTAAACTCAAGGACAAGTCTAAATGGTAAATACAAAACAATAACACATTACATTCAGTGTTCAAATCATAGGAGCCAATGATTATTGTCAATCAAATGTAACTTCCTGGCTTTGGATTTATCTGTATCATTACATTATATCTGTCTTTCATAATTCCACGATACAAAATGCTACTAACTTATCTCCTGTCTGCAGGTCCTCCATGTTTTATAACTTTGTAAAGTCCATGTTGGTGAGGAACCCAAGGAAGAGACCCAGCGCCTCCAAGATGCTCACAGTCAGTACCGCTAACATCTGCTCCTGCTCTGGTTATATAGTGTCAGCTGTGCATCACATTAACTCATTTGTCATTCATGTAGCTGTCAGTTTAAAGGAGTAAACAATAATTGTGGACATTATAACAAAATGTCAAATGAAAATGGGAAAAGAGTTGTTCGTAGTGATGAACATGCATGGAATGATAGTTCCCTGTAATTGCTGTTTCTTTCTGAGACCCCCATTTCTAACTTGTAGGCTCTTGACGCTCTCACAGTGTCCTATTTGAGGAAAAACCTTGAAAAACTCAATACAGCTCTAGTTGCTAAAGACTAGCTGGGGAACAAAGTGGAGCATTTAGCAGATACAGTTCCTAATGTTTCCCTCTGAAGATGGTTGAGTCCAAAAGCAGATCTAAAATAGATCATATTGGACTTACATTCATCAGGTGGACGCAAACACAAAGAATCGTCGCGCACAACAAAGTTGTCTAACCCTCCAAGCCAATGTAGGATTAACGTCTTTGTACTAACTCATGGCAGGATTGTATATTTCTGGAAAGGTCTGTTTGCTGGTTATGACTTGGCCATCCCAGTGTTATGTTATATAGATATTTCTCCAAAAGTGAACTCTGTTTGAACTGTTCGACACAGGGCCACTGCTTTTATTTTTGGCATTCCCTGCTGTCAATACCGCTATCGGAAATAAATATTTCCCACGTTTAAATGAAGATTTCAAATACATGTGTAGCAGTGCACACACAGGGACATGTACATCCTGGTCTGGGTGGTCTTTACAATCATCCAGATCTTCCTCCTAATAACTTACCTTCTCTGTGTTTCCTCCCTCCTTCGCTGCTTCTGTCTCTGCAGCAAAGCTTTCTGACCCAGCAGGGCCTGAACAGGGAGCTGACCCTGGACCTGCTGGAGAAGTATAGAAACCCTGAGAAGCTCAAGTCCTGCCTAGGGACGGAGGACGAAGAGATGGAGGTCTTAACCACATTATTATTAATAACTGATAAATCATGATTCCTCCTTTATTTATTTATTATTGATGAGCAAAAAGAGTGTTTCATGTATTATTCCAGCCACAGCTCTTTTATTTTGTATTTACTTACTAACTTTACACTTAAAAACGTTTCGTTTTAAAATGTGTTTTTTTGTCAGGTTGTCTAACAGACTCCCCTCCCTCTCCTACCTGACATGATAGACCCTGATAGAATGACCCATGTTTTCTTGTTGGTTTAAGATGGCGCTGCCTGGATCTTTGAGGAGAATCCAGTCCATCAACAAACACAACCAGGCAGAGAGGACCAACTCTGACATCAGCTGTAAGAAATCACTCTTTCACTTTAGCTATGGAGCTATCAACCTTAAGAGAACATATTACAGATTTGAAGTTGGACACTGATTTGTAGGACTTTTAGGACCAGCCAGCAACAATTAGTTTTTCTGGTCAACAGATTAGTGATTTACAACAGCAAACATAAAAAGCCCTTCTTGATTTCAGTAAAAGTATATACTCCAGGTGGAAGAAGTACTCAGATCTTTAATAGTTATAATAATATAATTGTCTTAAAGATTTGTATGTTATGTCCTTATCTATGTCTGGTAGGACAATGGTGATTGAGCACCACTCCTGGCAGCCTTTGCATTGCAGTATTATGAACCTGGTGTCTGTCTGGACATGGCCGAAAAAAATACACAAAATATTTGTTGTTTGTATTTCATATTATTAATGTGAATCTGAAGAATACATTACTCTTAATTAATGTAATGGGGTAACATGTACAATATTTCCCTTTCAGATGGAGTTAAGCAGAAGCATAAAGTGGAAATACTAAACTCTCTGAAGCGTACTAATATAAAGTATTTAAATATGTGTACTTAGATACTCCAGCCCTGCGATATACATTACATGCACACAGCGAATACAGTATACTTAATAGGGAAATGTAAATGTTTACAGCAGTACAAAAGGGAGACGGTGATTAACCTGCTTACTTGCCTTAATTAAATATGTTTCTTAGCATCTTAACTCTTCTCATTCACAGTATTACTAAATGCTATTGATTACTGTACGCATTATTTCACTCCCTGTTGCTCTTAATTTATCTGTTCATTTGAATGCTGGCGGTGACAGAATACACATGTATTCTGCTTTATTTCGATTTCTCTGGATAAATGAAATGCAATGCAAATGTTCACAGTTTCATTGTGTTCAATTGTTTTGCTCTCAGTGGAACAGATTTACACTCAAAGGCCTGTGAAGAACCAATCACCAAACACAACAGTAAGTTCATCACACATCCAGAGTTTGAGTAGTAGTTCTAGTTCTAGTCATCTGTCTCTGTCTACTGCCTCTCCTCTCACTCCTGTCTCCTGCAGGCTCACTTTAACACTCTTTCTCCACAGCTGTGTATCGGTATGACCCTGATAGCTGTTTCGGGCGAAAACATTCTTAAAACAATCAGACAGACACACACACACACACACACACACACACACACACACGTACACACACACACACACACACACACACACACACACACGCACACACACACACACACACACACACACACACACACACACACGTACACACACACACACACACGTACACACACACACACACACACACACACACACACACACACACACACACACACGTACACACACACACACACACACGTACACACACACACACACACATACACACACACACACACAGTTAATACATAATAATAATAATAATAATAATAAATGAGTCACAGCAGCAATGTTGTCAAGCATTACACACGTTAAAAATATTCTAAAGATACAATAAGATACAAATAAAAAATGAACATGAGTGGCAAGTTTATAACAAATTACAAATAAACTTGCTAAATGTTGCTGCTGCAAAGCATTGTGGGATGGAATGTTCTTTTCTTTTGGTAATGGATGGTCCAGTGTACCCTATGCTTAAGAAAGGAAGCGCTGTATCACAGCTAGACCAGATTTTTCAACATGTCTAAATAAAATGCAGATTTTGTGACATTTATATATACATTTTGTGTGAAGGCAAACAAAACATTAACTTAACATTAACTAACAGATAGAGAAAGGTTGGGTGCTGTCCTTTCTAGTTTCTCTGTCCTACCTCATGTGTTATATCTCTGTTGTGTCCTTGGGCAAGACACTTCACCCGGATTTGCTCCTGTGGGTATTGTCCAGAGTACATGTATGATATCAATGTGTACTTGTAAAAGCGCCTCGATGACTTCGAGGCGTGAAGATGGACGGTGTGGCGCAGTGCGCTGTGCAATGATCATCAGATCAAGGGGTGAAACCCGCCGCTGCTGCGTCTGTAAAGCCGTTGTGTCCTTGGGCAAGACACTTCACCTGAACTTGCTCCTGTGGGTATTGTCCACAGTGACCATTGCATGTATAAAAAAAATATGTGTAATGTGTATTTGTAAAGCGCTTTGAGCATCTGGAAAAGCGCTATAATAAATGTAAGGAATTATAATTAATTATTATATGTCTGTTTTTACAAATACTGTCTAATCTGTTGTATTTCTTTTCCCAGTTAAGACCTTCACTGGGATCCAGCAGCAGTAACAAGAGTCCAGTGAGGTGAGAGGCTCCTCACAGACAGGGAGTCACATTGAACATTAGATGAAAGAAGCTAACCTCTCTTTCTGTCGTCTCAGGGATCAGGACTCAGACTCAGACGATGACTATGATGATGTGGATATGTAAGAAAACATAAACCCTATCTATCTAAATACCACAGAGCATAATTATTGGTTCCAAAACTGCATACTGAATTCAAACTGATGTGTAATGTTCACATTCAAATATGATATGAAATGTGGAAGAAGTAGGCAGATCTTTAATTGAGTTAAAGTAATAATACAGTTAAGAACTATAGTGTAGTAAGTACAAGTCCTGCATTTAATTCAAGTCTTGCTCAAAAATATTGTAAAAAAGTACCAGCATAAAAACAACTCTTACCTGCAAAGTTAGTACAGTTGTCAAATATTTGCAGAGGAGTAAAAAGTAAAATATTTCCCACTAAAATGTTTATAAGCAGAAGTGTAAAAGCAACATTTGAAAACGCACAATGTAATTATTTAAAAGTACCCTTGTGCATTTACTGTGCAGTCACATTTAAATATATTGCATTGACAAATTCCCTCTGTCTTCTGTCTCCCTCAGCCCTACGATGACACCTGGGTTAGTCTGAATAAACAGCCTCACATGTATTCATATTGTGTATTTGTATAATGAACACCCTGAGCACGCTCTCTCTCTCACCAGCAGTTTCATAATGACAGCTAACGAGACTCCACCTCCACTTCCACCAAAGGTGATTATCAACAGATCCCTGAACATGACAAATGTTTGCTATTACAGTGACGGGATGTGCATTTCAAGCCAAAACACTTTTTTTTAATGAGGTTATTGCCTGTAATAAAATAAAAAAATGTTATGTGAAAGCAGAAACTTGAAATATAAAATATAGATAGTGTTTGCCTTTCTCAATTGTCATTCATTCATTCCAGAAAGTTTAAGATGTTTGCATTACTGTTGTTTTATTAACAACAAATTGTAGAACAAGTATTCAGAACTTGAAGTTAAAGTTGGAAATGTTCAAGTAAAAGTATAGTACTTCATTCAGCTAACTTAAGTAAAAGCAAAATGCTCATTTGAACTGTTATATACTGTCGGGTAGTTTAATTTACAGCAATGCGTCATATTTGATATAACCCTCATGTGTGTGTACCATCACTGTCCTGTGAGAACCACGTATCTCAGCCCTGTTTTCAGCTTTGTGACAAAGCTATATATATATATATATATATATATATATATATATATATATATATATATATATATATATATATATATATTCTAAACATATAAAGGAACATTCCATCTTTTAGTTTATCACAAAGGTTCAAAATCAACACAACTGGAGAAGAAAGGGGACACATTTTCTCACACACAACTCTAACTGAAGCTGTCAGCCATATAGTTCCCTGATCGCTTAGTTGTGGATAGCAGTTTATTCTGTGTGTGTGTGTGTGTGTGTGTGTGTGTGTGTGTGTGTGTGTGTGTGTGTGTGTGTGTGTGTGTGTGTGTGTGTGTGTGTGTGTGTGTGTGTGTGTGTGTGTGTGTGTGTGTGTGTGTGTGTGTGTGTGTGTGTGTGTGTGTAGCCTAAAGCTCGCAGCAGCTCAGAGGAGAGCATGGCGGGGGAGGAGGAGCGGGGGAGGAAGCCCTGCTCTCTGTACCCCCCCACCCCTCTCATCAGGACCACCAGTGTGTCTCAGGTCCGACCCACACCCAGACCCCGGTCCTCCCGACACTCAGGTGGGCCGCCCCCCCTCACTCTAGATTGAGTGTGAAATATGATTCAAACTATATAAATGACCCATCAATAAAAACAAAATTGATGTCTATTTTCTTGTGTGTGTGTGTGTGTGTGTGTGTGTGTGTGTGTGTGTGTGTGTGTGTGTGTGTGTGTGTGTGTGTGTGTGTGTGTGCAATCCAGACCCTACGTCCTTCCCTGTCCAGTTGATGGACCCCCCAGCAGACTCCCCCCCTCCTGAGCTCCCCCCTAAAGGCATACGCAAATGGAGACCCCCCTCAAAGGTACGCCTGTCAATCTGAGGGCTGTAACTACACACATTGACTCATTACTCACCACAGAGTTAGGGTACTTGAGTTTGTCATTGCTCTTTAACTTTGACTGCACTACATTTCAGAGGCAATACTTTTGATTTGACCACAACTTTTGTTTCTTTACAAATTAAGATTTCTGCACACAAAACAATCAAATAGCTTATCAAATATGTTTGTTATAAAAATAGACAACAGTTTATATGAGCTGAAAACAGCTGAAACTATAAGAAGATGAATGAATATACAAATAATTAAAACAATAATGATGTTAATAACTGTAATGTGTAAGTTGAGGTTTGGACAAAGCAAATGTTGGGAAGATGTCACTTTGGGTTCTGCGTAACTGTGTTCTCACTATTTTCACTCTTATTACAAACACAACTATAGAGATGAAATGTAATGCTTGTATCCTCAGGACCCCACTGAGTGCAGCAGCCCTGTCCTGAAGAAACCCCCGGTGAGTGTCTTTCCTTTCCACAAGTTGAAACTCCGCTGCTCCGGAGGGTTTGAGATGCGACTCATATCACATGTGGTAAAAACACAATCCCAGATTCAAATCCAGCAGGCTCCACATGTATTACAAATATGAAATATCTCCAGTTAAGCTTTTGAGCCTGAACAAAGACTGTTGTAAAATAAAAAAATGGTCATATTTTCTAACATTAAACTCCAAATCTTTCAGTATTATATTAATTTGCTTTGAAATGACAATATGTTTTCTTGCTTTGGAACTTCATCTACATTACCTTTTATTATATCTCATATCATAATCTACCATAGTGTGCAATATCATTTCAATATGTACAAACAAACACTTCTTTATCATATCATAAATTAGTCTGTTTTATACTGAAAACATGAACTTCGCTGTTTCGATATTTACTGTATTCTTATTTTGTTTTATATATCTTTTATATGTTTAGCATACTTGTTCTCTCTGTATCTGTTCGGATGACTTTCCTCGCTCCAACCATCCAGAGAAGCCTTTCTTTAGAGCTATGTTTGAGAAATGGAAATGTGTGTATCTATAAAAGAAAATATAATCATGAAGTATTTTTTCAGTATTATTTGTTTAATAATAATAATAAATTATATTTCTATGGCGCTTTTCTTGAACCCAAAGACGCTTTACATTTGGGAGGGAGGGTAGACAAACAAAACAAAGACAAAGACAAAAAGAAACAAAACAAAACAGAAAAGCAGTCAGGAGGAAGTTGGTTGAGAGGGGGGGCTTATGGATACAGAGTTGGAGAGGTGGGTTTTGAGGCGGGACTGAAACAGGGTGAGGGACTCAGACTCACGGAGGTCTTGGGGGAGGGGGTTCCAGAGCTTCGGGGCTGCCACAGAGAAGGCTCTGTCCCCGAAGCTCCGGAGTCTGGCCTTGGGGATGGAAAGTAAACCGGCTGAGGTGGATCTGAGGGACCGGGGTGGTTGGTAGAGGATGAGGAGGTCAGTGAGGTAGGGGGGGCAGATGGTGGAGGGCTTTGAAAGTGAGGACCAGGAGTTTGTAGTGGATGCGGTGTTTAACTGAACTTGTCACTCATTTGTATAGGCCATAAAACTGATCATAACTTCACTGATCTTTACCAAGCACTTCACTTTCTAACTGACAGTGTTTTTAAGAGCAAAAATATACATTCATCCATGTTCTGAGACTTTGTGTAGGGTCGTGAATCTGTTACACTGTGGACTAAATGAACCCTTAATGCTGCTCTCTCTCCAGGTCTACTTTAAAAAGATCTTCCACGGCTGCCCTCTCAAGATAAACTGCTCCACGACGTGGGAGAGCACGGCCACCAAAGGAGGTATCCTCAGTCTGATGAATCAGAGTAAACCCTCTGTTCTCTCTTCTGATCTGACCTGTGTCTCCTCTGTCCCTCCCTCAGACCAGCACCTGATCCTGGGGGCGGAGGAGGGGATCTACACCCTGAACCTGAGCAGCTCCGAGGCCACCATGGAGCTGGTAGGACCTTCAACATTTATAACACAGAGCTATACCACTGCCTAACTAACTGTGGACTCGGGTGTGGTGGACTCAGTGGCGGCGCCAGAGATTTTCTCTAGGGGGTGCTGTGGGGTAGCTTGACGTTTCATAGAGGGTGCTCAAACATTAAGGGTTTCCCATTAATGCACCAGCGCTACAGTTGAATTTTCTACTGCAACACTCCCCACACACACACACAGTGTGCCCGCGACTGTTACAATGAAGGCTCGGTAATCAGCTCACGGCATATAGGTGTGGGTAAAGTGCTATTTTTACAATTTGGGAGTGGACCTCACCTCCTCTAGGAGGGTCCTCACCTCCTCTAGTGGGGTCAATCTTGAAGATTGTTTTTAAATATTGAAGTTAAAAGCATCAATCTGGTGCACTTTGAGAGCCAAAATGAAGAGATCTATGGATATACAGTATCTCTCAACATACATATGAAACAGAACTGTAAACAGATTTTCTATTTCTTTATAAATATTTTACAAATCACTCCCGTTTTAAAACAAACCGTTTGAGACCCACTGAGATAACTAGACTAAAGTTAACTAAACACAGAGAGTCCTTTACTTCACCTGAGCTGAGGTTATCTGAGACTCTCAGTCTGACAGGAGAGAGTTCTCCCTCCACCTTGTTGTTGAAAAAGCTCCTTATATCTGTTAGCTTGGCTAGCTAGCACCAGATGCTAACCACAACGATCTCCGGTAGATACCCACCGGTGCGCTCTCTCTCTCTCTCGCTCGCTTGCGCACGCACACAAAATGGCTCGTGCCACACACACACAGAGCAGAGCTTGAATGAAACAGACCCAGAAGTAAGCTACTTGTACTCACGAGGCCTATTATGTGCAGAATCCCTCTCGCTTTCAAGTGGTTTTGATTGAGTGTCCACACGTGGACGTTTAAGGACTAAAAAACGATCCATTTGTCACTTTGCTGTTAGCAAATCATTTGGGGCTCCAGGCAACTAACAGGAAGTCACTCAAGTGTCACAAAGTAATTTACCCTATAGGTAGGTCAAAAATTGAATGGGTGCTGGCCATTGGCCTAATCATATCACCTGTGTTGGCTTTATGTTTTTGGTCAAACATTTATTTGTTTCACATTTGCATTGATGTAATCAATAATTTTTCTGATTTAATTTAATAAAAATAATAATAATTTTCGGGAAAAAAAAAAAAACACATTTATTGGGGGTGCTTAGGGGGTGCTTTGGCAATCCTGGGGGGTGCTTCAGCACCCCCTAGCTCCCCCCTGGCGCCGCCCCTGGGTGGACTGCATACATTTACTCAAGTACTGTTCCTAAGGTCACATTTAATGTACTGAACTTAGTATTTCAACGTACTACATCTCAGAGGTGAATATTGTACTGACATTAGTTACATTAGTTACATTAGTTACTTTTCAGATGTCCATGTTTTCATTCCCTCCCTGTCCAGTGAAACCCAAGTATCTCCAGATGTGTTCATGGTGAATGTTCCTATTTTGTGTTGAGGAAATTCTCCCACTTCTTAGACATTAAAAAGTCTTTTTAGATCAGCTCTAAAATGCATCTTCTCAAAGCCGAAGTTTCTGAGAAACCCAGGAAAAGTTGACTTTTGAGAGATATGTGGCAGGTAACTGTGAGCACCACCCTAAACATCTACCACAACATACTGCAACAGTAATATACATCCAATTACATTGTATATAAAGTAAAAACACTGACAGGGACCATTTTATGAACCATAATTACATCTCATTACAGTGTCTACATACTTCTCCCATCACTGCTGAAAATCAGTCACACTCTATCAGTGGTAGAAAGCTTGAAATGAGTGGAGGTCTTCTTCTTCTCTTTCAGCTGTATCCAGGGAAGTGTACATGGGTCTACACCATCAATAACGTCCTCATGTCTGTGTCAGGTAAACTGAATAAGAATTCAATCTTAATTTAGCTGTGTGTCTCTGTTCACTCAGAACTTACAGAAAATATAACAGGACAGTTTAGTATTTTTAGTTTTTTATTTTAGTCGGCAGAATAACTTATTTTGTTGAATTGAGTGGTTTGAGACAGAATCAGAAGACAGTGATCAAACTCTGGATACAAATATAGATATTCCCTAATTGATCATGCATGTGTTACTTTGTCCATCATATTATTCAGTCAGAAGCCAAGTGACCTAATAATAATAATACACTTTATTTATATAGCACCTTTCATAACATAGTTATAAAGTGCTTTAACATAGAAATGCACAGACAGCAGGTACATTAAACAACAGCATATAAGCATAAGAACACAAAGTAAAACACATAGAAAATAATGAAACAAACAATAAAAATGGAAAATAAAAAAGGACAACAAATAAAATCACATAAAAGCTATTCTAAAAAGGTGAGATTTTAAAAGTGACTTAAACAAGCAGACAGATACTGCAGCCCTGATCTCCTCGGGAGTTCCAAAGTCTTTAGAAGGTCAGATAAGAACCTCTCAATGCCTTAAAAGTCAGCAATACAATAACAAATCAACTTTTCCTGCACATTTACATGGAATTATGACAAAGTCAGGGGGGTGTCCAGACTGATGTTAGTGATGATGTGTGTGTTTCTCTGTCTACCTGTATCCACCCTGTGATGGAATCGACTGCTCTGATTGGTTCCAGGTAAATCCTCTCAGCTCCACTCACACTCCCTGAAGGAGCTTTACGAACAGGCTCGCAGAGACCAGAGGATGGTTTCCCTGCCGACTCACAGACTGTTACCAAGGTAACACTCTTTACTTATTGTTTAATTCGAATATTTCATAATTTTCTAAATAAGGCAAGGCAAGTTTATTTATATAGCACTTTTCAACACAAGGCAATTCAAGGTGCTTTACAAAAATGAAAGACATTCAGACAAAGGCATTTAAAAACAGTCATTAAAAAGAAAAGATAATAAAAGAAACATTAAAAGAAAAAATACATGAATAAAAAGTACATGAATAAAAATTACATGAATAAAAAGTTACAGTGCAGTTTAAGATATGAATAGTTCACACAGAAGTTACACTTTGCTGATGAACACAACGGCTCAGTTTCAATTAAAAGCAGCGACAAAAGAAAAGTCTTTAGTCTGGATTTAAAAGAAGTCAGAGTTGCAGCGGACCTGCAGGTTTCTGGGAGTTTGTTCCAGATATTTGGAGCATAATAACTGAACGCTGCTTTACCATGTTTAGTTCTGACTCTGGGGACAGAAAGCTGACCAGTCCCTGAAGACCTGAGAGATCTGGATGGTTCATCATTTAGCAGAAGATCAGAAATGTATTTTGGGCCTAAACCATTCAAAGCTTTATAAACCAGCAGCAGTATTTAGAAATCTATTCTTTGACACACAGGAAGCCAGTGTAAAGACTTCAGAACAGGAGTGATGTGATCCACTTTCTTAGTGTTAGTGAGGACTCGAGCAGCGGCGTTCTGAATTAGCTGCAGCTTTCTAATAGTGAGATCTGTAAAGACACCATTACAGTAGTCCAGTCTACTTAAGATAAAAGCATGGACAAGTTTTTCCAAATCCTGCTGTGACATTAGTCTTTTAATCCTAGATATATTCTTTAGGTGATAGTAGGCTGATTTAGTAACTGTTTTAATGTGACTGTTGAAACTCAGGTCAGAGTCCATGACTACACCTAGATTTCTGGCTTTATCTGTTGTTTTGAACATTGCAGACTGAAGCTCAGCGCTAACTTTTATACGTTCTGACTTGGCTCCAAAAACCATTACCTCAGTTTTATCTTTGTTTAATTGGAGAAAGTTCTGACACATCCAGTCATTGATTTGTTCAATGCACTTACTCAGTGTTTGAATTGGAGCATAGTCTCCTGGTGAAATTGTTACGTAAATTTGTGTGTCATCTGCATAGCTATGGTAACTTATTTTGTTGTTCTTCATTATCTGAGCCAGTGGTAGCATGTAGACGTTAAAGAGAAGAGGCCCCAAGATGGAGCCTTGAGGAACCCCACATGTCATATTTGTCAACTCAGATTTGTATTTACCTAAATAACACATTTGCTCATGCCAGTTCAAAGCTAAATTATTTTTGTATTTTTTTGTTTACAGGAAAATTTCAGTGACATGTAAAATACCTGATACTAAAGGCTGCAAGACCTGCGCAGTTGGTGAGAAAAAAAACTGAAGTATTGCAACAAAAAAAATTCTGTGCAGAGAGAATGTGTGATGGACACATGGATACATTCAGGCTGCACGTAATTACCTTCATTTGAATAGTGTGTGTAGTGATGCAGTTGGACAGGATGCTCCCTTTATATGGCTGTCAGCTCTTTTTGAAACCAAATTAGCTCAATGCAAGTTTGAGAATTGAAATTCAGTTTTTCTTGTTAAAGGTTAGTAGTTTTATTGAAAAAACAAATCAAGGGTGGATGAGCTCCTAGTGCCTGTTATAAAGTACATTGAATTGCTTTCATATAATAAATTCAACAATGTAATCAGGTTGTTCCAACAATTTGCTGGTCTCAATCTAAAGTGTTATTATTCCATAGGAATGTGTGTTATTGTCCAAGACAGACTGTATTTTGTAGTAACTGACAAGTACCACAAGATGGGAGTAGCTACATACAAAGTACTGTGTGCAAAATCTGTGAAGGCGTTGAGGGAAATGCTACTGGGGTTTGGATTTGAAATATTAAGATACAGAAAATAGTCTGTCTTAATGCAGTAAGAAAACATTTAAACAGGGCAATGCGGAGCAGATGAGAAAAGAATAAAGCTTTATACTAACACATGACCAAATAAACTTTCAAATAGACATAAGGCCTGTTTCTGATATATGCCTCCAATAAAGGGCTAGCACTTTTAAACAATGCCCCAGTACACTGTGAGAGGACTAACTGCAGTGTGTGTCCTGCAGCAGGCAGCGTGGGGGGGTGTGTGTTCCTGTGCTGCGGACTGGAGTCCAGCGTGGTGCTGCTGCAGTGGTACGAGCCCATGCACAAGTTCATGCTCATCAAGGTATGTTGATGAAAAATAAGGTCAACGTTTAAAATGTCAGGAAGGCAGAAGCAAACCATCTCGTTTAAGTTAATCATTTTCATCAGTTACTTCTGTAGAACCCAAAAGAAGACGAAGGCTTTTATTTGAAAGAGGCCCCATTCTGCCTTTTGTATCTTCCCTTTCCTGTAGTGTGTTCTAGAGGTTTGTATGTATCTAAATGGTCTGCATAGGCTAAAATCCTGCAAAGGCTAAAATCCCTGTGTTCCCTCCAGTAGGGGGTGCTTCTTTTTTTAAATATTGAAGTTAAATGCATCAATCTGGTGCACTTTTAGAGCAAAATTAAGAGATCTCATCTCTCAACACCCATGTGAAACAGAACTGTAAACAGATTTACTCTTTCTTTATGGATATTTTACAAATCACTCCCCTTTTAAACGGTATTCTTGTTTTACTGTCATATGACCAAATAAATAATTCATACCTGTTTTTCATTTATGCTCTTATATTTTTATAACTATAATGATCATATAAACGTGTGCTTCGGAAATAATTGTTTACATGAATCGTAACCAAACCGTTTGAGACACACTGAGATAACTTAGACTAAAGTTAACTATCTAAACACTCAAAGAGTCCTTTACCTCAGAGGACTCTCCCTTTACCTTGTTGTGGAAACAGCTCCTTATATCCATTAAAGTAGCTAGCTAGCATCAGATGCTAACAACGATACTCGGTACCGGTGCAGTCTCTCTCTCGCTCGCTCGCTGGCACACGCACACAAAATGGCTCGTGCCACACACACACAGAGCCGAGCTTGAATGAAACACAGAGACACAGAAGTACCTGTACTGTACTGTAGCATATTGTTTTGGAATCAATCAAAAACAAGACTGGGCTCTGGTTTCAGACAGAGAGTGAAAAGAGGTGCTGCAGCACATTAAAGCATGGAGACATGTCCCAGTAGAGACACTACATACTGATATACACCTGAACATCAGCAGGAGAGGACTCTTTAAAGTAGAGACACTACATACTGATATACACCTGAACATCAGCAGGAGAGGACTCTTTAAAGTAGAGACACTACATACTGATATACACCTGAACATCAGCAGGAGAGGACTCTTTAAAGTAGAGACACTACATACTGATATACACCTGAACATCAGCAGGAGAGGACTCTTTAAAGTAGAGACACTACATACTGATATGCACCTGAACATCAGCAGGAAAGGACTCTTTAAAGTAGAGACACTACATACTGAAATACACCTGAACATCAGCAGGAGAGGACTCTTTAAAGTAGAGACACTACATACTGATATACACCTGAACATCAGCAGGAGAGGACTCTTTAAAGTAGAGACACTACATACTGATATACACCTGAACATCAGCAGGAGAGGACTCTTTAAAGTAGAGACACTACATACTGATATACACCTGAACATCAGCAGGAGAGGACTCTTTAAAGTAGAGACGCTATACATACTGATATACACCTGAACATCAGCAGGAGAGGACTCTTTAAAGTAGAGACACTACATACTGATATACACCTGAACATCCGCAGGAGAGGACTCTTTAAAGTAGAGACACTACATACTGATATGCACCTGAACATCAGCCGGAGAGGACTCTTTAAAGTAGATACACTACATACTGATATACACCTGAACATCAACAGGAGAGGACTCTTTAAAGTAGAGACACTACATACTGATATACACCTGAACATCAGCAGGAGAGGACTCTTTAAAGTAGAGACACTACATACTGATATGCACCTGAACATCAGCCGGAGAGGACTCTTTAAAGTAGAGACACTACATACTGATATGCACCTGAACATCAGCCGGAGAGGACTCTTTAAAGTAGATACACTACATACTGATATACACCTGAACATCAACAGGAGAGGACTCTTTAAAGTAGAGACACTACATACTGATATACACCTGAACATCAGCAGGAGAGGACTCTTTAAAGTAGAGACACTACATACTGATATGCACCTGAACATCAGCCGGAGAGGACTCTTTAAAGTAGATACACTACATACTGATATACACCTGAACATCAGCAGGAGAGGACTCTTTGAAGTAGAGACGCTACATACTGATATACACCTGAACATCAGCAGGAGAGGACTCTTTAAAGTAGAGACACTACATACTGATATACACCTGCACATCAGCAGGAGAGGACTCTTTAAAGTAGAGACACTACATACTGATATACACCTGAACATCAGCAGGAGAGGACTCTTTAAAGTAGAGACACTACATACTGATATACACCTGAACATCAGCAGGAGAGAACTCTTTAAAGTAGAGACACTACATACTGATATACACCTGAACATCAGCAGGAGAGAACTCTTTAAAGTAGAGACACTACATACTGATATGAACCTGAAAAATAGCAGAATACGGCCTCTTTAAGCCAGGTGTATTTTCACTCAGTGGTGGAAAGTAGTACATTTACTCAACCACAATTTGAGATACTGAGTATTAAGGTTTTCTGCCCCCCTATTCTTGCACTACATTACTTATTTTGAACCTTTTTAACACTAGAATCATCTGATAGCTTTAGTGACTTTTAAATGTATGATTTTGTAAACAAAACATGATTAGTATTTGGAATATTATCCATTGTTGCAGATTCAAGTGCAGTCTAAGTCCTCATGAATTCTCCTTTACATCTTGCCTTGAGCTCATGACGTTCTGCAACAAGATAAATGAAAAGTGGTTAGGAAAAAACGTTATGATTTTGCCTTCTGAATTCGACACATTTTAGCTGTATGGAGGACCTTTTAACGTCCCCAGAAGTTGTGTATCCTGTAACAGGGTCAACATACAATGTGTTTTAATAACTGTATCATAATCTCAGCCTTTGTCTTCCTGTAAAGTGCATACAAAAAATATGCTGAGGTATTTTAAAAGAGTCAACAGTAACTGTATAATATACTGTGATAAAGGAACACCTGTGAACTCATTATGAAAATACAATGATACAGTACAGTACGTGCAGGTTTATAGGAGTATTGTGTGCTGCCTTGGCTTATCTTTCAGTCTTTGATATTTCTACTAGGCTGTTAACACAGACAGCAGCTAATAAAACCACTGTAGGCAGGGAAATAAAGCATTTTATGATCACGGTTACATTTGATAGTTTGCTTTACATAAAATGGTTTATGTTTTTGGGAACAGATGCTCAGTCAAACACTGTGCTGCTCAGAGATGCAGAGCCCTCATAGAAAGCACTTCATTTACTAACAGGAAACCCTTGACTTTCCTCTATCCCGCAGAATTTGGACTTCCCCCTGCCCAGCCCCCTGCGTGTGTTTGAGATGGTGACGGTGCCGCAGCAGGAGTACCCGCTGGTGTGTATCGGCATCTCTCGGGGGGCCAGCCCCCACCAGCCAGTCAATGTAGAATACATCAACCTCAACTCTAACACATCCTGGTTCACCCACTCTGGCCTGGGTATGTCATATATTACAGTGAAACAAATGATATAAAGACTTTAGACAAGTGACAAAAAACACACCATGATCTGAATACCAGAGCACGGTCTGTCTGCTTTTAATGAATCCTTTAAATGTCTCTCTTTACCTCAATGTGTTGGCTACCCTTTCATTCTTTCATAATGTTCCAACAGATGGTCCTACTCTGGATGAAAATATAAATCTTCCTTCTATTATCATGTTTGTATCTGCTTGTGCATTCTGTGTGTGTTCTTACAGAGAGACCTTGCCCAGATGTAGTCCAAGTGAACCAGTTGAACAGTAGCTCGCTGCTCGTCCTCGTAGCGAGTAAGTCACATATTTTTCAGATACTAACGACACAAAATATCTCTTATAGTATCGTGGTGGTACTGGGTCAACTTTCTGCAGGAGCAGTTACTTTACCTTGATATACTCATACTTACTGTTTACATCTCTGTGTATATACAGTGGGGCAAAAAAGTATGTAGTCAGCCACCAATTGTGCAAGTTCTCCCACTTAAAAAGATGATTGAGGCCTGTAATTTTCATCCTAGGTACACTTCAACTATGAGAGACAGAATGAGAAAAACAAATCCAGAAAATCACATGTCTGATTTTTAAATAATTTATTTGCAAATTATGGTGGAAAATAAGTATTTGGTCAATAACAAAAGTTCATCTCAATACTTTGTTATATACCCTTTGTTGGCAAAGACAGAGGTCAAACGTTTTCTGTAAGTCTTCACAAGGTTTTCACACACTGTTGCTGGTATTTTGGCCCATTCCTCCATGCAGATCTCTGGGGTTGAGATCTGGAGACTGGCTAGGCCACTCCAGGACCTTGAAATGCTTCTTACGAAGCCACTCCTTCGTTGCCCGGGCGGTGTGTTTGGGATCATTGTCATGCTGAAAGACCCAGCCACGTTTCATCTTCAATGCCCTTGCTGATGGAAGGAGGTTGTCACTCAAAATCTCACGATACATGGCCCCATTCATTCTTTCCTTTACACGGATCAGTCGTCCTGGTCCCTTTGCAGAAAAACAGCCCCAAAGCATGATGTTTCCACCCCCATGTTTCACAGTAGGTATGGTGTTCTTTGGATGCAACTCAGCATTCTTTCTCCTCCAAACACGTCTAGTTGAGTTTTTACCAAAAAGTTATATTTTGGTTTCATCTGACCATATGACATTCTCCCAATCCTCTTCTGGATCATCTAAATGCTCTCTAGCAAACTTCAGACGGGCCTGGACATGTACTGGCTTAAGCAGGGGGACACGTCTGGCACTGCAGGATTTGAGTCCCTGGCAGCGTAGTGTGTTACTGATGGTAGCCTTTGTTACTTTGGTCTCAGCTCTCTGCAGGTCATTGACTAGGTCCCCCTGTGTGGTTCTGGGATTTTTGCTCACCGTTCTTGTGATCATTTTGACCCCACGGGGTGAGATCTTGCCTGGAGCCCCAGATCGAGGGAGATTATCAGTGGTCTTGTATGTCTTCCATTTTCTAATAATTGCTCCCACAGTTGATTTCTTCACACCAAGCTGCTTACCTATTGCAGATTCAGTCTTCCCAGCCTGGTGCAGGTCTACAATTTAGTTTCTGGTGTCCTTTGACAGCTCTTTGGTCTTGGCCATAGTGGAGTTTGGAGTGTGACTGTTTGAGGTTGTGGACAGGTGTCTTTTATACTGATAACGAGTTCAAACAGGTGCCATTAATACAGTTAACAAGTGGAGGACAGAGGAGGCTCTTAAAGGGATAGTGGAAATCCGTGAATTTTGGGTTTAACTTATGTATTTTTATTAAAAATAAGCATAATAAACAATTTTTTTTTATTTCATGCGCCTAGTTTCATTTTATTTTCAATTTTACTGCGCCCTCTCAATGAAACGAAATACTTCGGGAATCGTCGGGAATCTTCGGGTGATGACGAGAGCATAGGAAGACGGGCACAAACAATGGCGGACATTCAATAGCATTTGCATGTGAATAGCCGACCTTTATTATGGTACCGAGTATATTGCCATAAATATGATGATTGATTATCAGTAAAAAATTCTACGTGACACAACGACATTGGATTAACCTTGAGATGCGTTTTTATTCCGTTGAACACAACTTTTGATCACAAATCAAAAAAGGTAAGACGTAATTATTGTAATATTTTTGGAACCGGATGTTGTTTACTTTCTCTTTTCTGGCTGATAGCTCCAGGAATTTGAGGTCTTACAGTGATGACATTACATGTGTGGAATCTGTGGAGTCTCAGCTTTAAATCGTATATCTTGTTTGTGCAGTTAAGATAGTAATAAGGGCATTTCTACCGTGTGTTGTGTGTAAAAAAGCGTTAGCATTAGTTAGCATTGTTTCGCTCAATGCTAATTCAAAGGCTTGGTATTACTCTTGTGTTTTTTCTAGCTAACAATTGTTCTTGTTGTCAGTTAGCGGAGTTTCTTACCTTTAAAAGGGTATGAAACATTAATAGTTTCATAAATGTTAAGAAGCCCTGAGACATGTGAGAGAAAAAAAACTGTGGGAGGGGTCCACTGGGGGGACCTTCGGCCTTAACTGGTTAACAATGATTAATATTTGTAAAGGCTACAGGGGATCTTAAGATGCGTGAGCTATGCTTAGGGACCTACCAGTCAAGATTATTTGTGCGTAGGGGTGCATCATCTGGCGCCTGGTCCTGGTCATCCTCGCCATTGCCCATGCCGTGAACCATCACCTCGGGCTCGGGCTCCAACAAATAAGGACGTAATGGTCCATCGTCTGGCTCAATATTGTCACCATCGTCGCTTACTGAACCGGATTCAGATTCAGTTCCTAAAACGACATTTTCGTAGGAAAGCCGAGAGGATGTTTCTGACTCGCTATCATCACTGGATACCTCGTACAATCCTTCTTCTTTGTCTGGTATATTTGCCCTTCCACGTTCATTCTGCATAGACGCCATGGTTTGTTATCGTATCGTCTTCCTAAGTTTTCGTCACTTCCGGTTTGGCTGAGTCGAACATTTCGTTTCTAAAAAACTTCGGGGAAGCTGCAATAAAGTGCTTCTAACATGCGTAAGGCAATTATTATATTTTTTTAATCAGGTGTGATTGTTTTGGTACGTAATTATGCTTGTATATAAGTTAAAACGAAACTATTTGAGGTTCCATTTCCACTATCCCTTTAAAGAAGAAGTTACAGGTCTGTGAGAGCCAGAAATCTTGTTTGTTTGTAGGTGACCAAATACTTATTTTACTGAGGAATTTACCAATTAATTCATTAAAAATCCTACAATGTGATTTCCTGGATTCTTTCCCCCCATTCTGTCTCTCATAGTTGAAGTGTACCTAGGATGACAATTACAGGCCTCTCTCATCTTTTTAAGTGGGAGAACTTGCACAATTGGTGGCTGACTAAATACTTTTTTGCCCCACTGTATCTATTACTTATCATTACTCATATACAGTTATTACTGTACACCAAAAATATATTTATTTAGTTATATGTAATATTTCACCCCTATATCTCAATTTCTGCACTTCTTTATGTCTTTGATTTAGATTTTTAGATAGTGATAGCTAATAAGTGTTGAGTATATGACAGCAATAACTTGGAACTTGTATAAATAATCAATAAGAATAAACATAAAACATAATAATGAAATATAGACATTATTTATATCTTGATTATATCAAATGCCAAAAATGTAATTTTCTTAGTGTTTTTTACAAAATAGGCCTATGTTGTGAAGACAATAAACAAGGTGACATTTTTTTTTCTTTAACAGGCAGACTTAACACTATTTTAGCTTCTCTTTCCCTCTGGGCTAATATTTAAAAGTACTTCCCCAATAGTTCTACAACTGCAACAACACTCTGTGCTGCCCACATGCGATGAGAGAGTGTAACTGCACATTACATTCAGTCTATATCCCGCTCCTGTCTTTGCTATTCCCTCACCTGTCCCTCTCCTCCAGAGTCGGTGCACATCGTGGGTCTGGAGGGGGAGCTGAAGAGCAGCAGGCCTCTGACACATGAGACCACCTTCACTCATGAAGTCCAGTCTATAGGTGAGACCTCACAGAGCAGTAACTACACTCACTCTAATACTCAAGTTCAAATTTGATTTTCTTGAGTACTTTTTGGCCACTTAATACTCTTACTCCACTACATCTCAGAGGTAAATCCTTTACTTTTTACTCCACTGAGCTGTAAAATGCATCGTCATGAAGCTGAAAACAGAGCTGTGGACATATGGCAAAGTACATGACATATGATGATCTTAAGGAATATGATGCATTGCTGGAGATTGATCTGCCCTAGGGATAGGGGTTGAATGCAGGACTTTTACTTGTAGAGTATTTCAGTTGTACTTTCACTCCAGTAAATGACTTAAATACTTCTTCCACCACTGCTGTCCAGTGATGCCTAACCTTTAAAGCTCTGTCTGTCTGCTGTCTGTCTCTCAGTGTATTTTGAGGACACTCTGCTGGCAGTGTGGCGTCACGGCTGGCAGAGGAGAGGACAGGGTTTTACTGAGGTGCTAGAGGAGACCACGGACCCCAGGAAGACCTACAGACTGGTGCAGTCAGACAGGTACAGCAGAACTTTACTCAGGGGTATGTTTGATTAGATTTGTAGTTCCTGCAGTGTGGGCTCTTTTGTTATTCTGTTGTATGGCTTTTTTTTGCTACGCCTAGGTGCCTACTAATCAGCTGGGCTGCAGTTTATTACAAACAACTGAAAAATGTCACTTCACACAGCAGGTATAATGTGAATCGTGTTCACACTCCTAGATTAGCATGCTAACATTTGCTAACTGCTATTAGAAAAAGTAACAAAAAACATGTAACCTTAGATGTCATTTTGATAGTACTCGTGAGTATTTCCATTACAGTATATGCAACTTAATACGGCAATTCATTGCAGAGGGAAATATTGTGCTTTTTAATCCTCTACATTTATGTATGTATAAGTCACTTTACATACTCATATAGCTGAGTAGAATTCATGCATAAAAAAAAAATATATATATATATTTGTACAAAATGTCATGGGCATTAATTTAACAGATATTTTAGTCTGGACAAAGTGATGGACTGACTGATATCTGAATATTAGGATATAATCTAGATTTGCATCATGCACAGAAACATGTATGTGACTTTATCCTTTCATATATAAAAATAGGATTTTGAAGAGTTTATGCAGGTTTACACTAAATTCCTCTGACCTCCCTGACCTCCTACCTGCAGGATGGTCGTCTTGGAGATGCGTCAGATCGATGACCAGACGGGGATGTCCAACCTGTACGTCCTGGAAATAGCGGAGAACTACGTCATGCTGCCCTGACTCTCCGTCTACCGGCGAACGGCTTCATGGGAGACTCCAGATTATATGTGAATGTCTCCGCAGGACTCTGATCTGTCATCAGTGACTTTGATGGGCATGGATGTCACAGTCTTTTAATTTCTAATGGGAGGAGAGGAGAGAAGTCAGAAATAAATGATAGCATGATGTTGCAAGGGTAAGCCAACCCTTACTTAGGCTGATTTCAATATGTGAGATACAGAATTGAGAAAGCTGAGGAAAATAAATGAACAGTGAAGGAAGGTCCTCCAACACTACAGAGGGAGTTCTACTTTCTTCTTCTGCTGCAGCCGCCTGCAGGGACTGAGATACACAACGGCTTCCAGAGGAACTCACACAGGAATAAAGGACTGGAAAGATTCATGATGTGATTTATATCCTGAGTTTGTGTGTCAGTGTTGGATCCATAAAACACACTTCTTACTGCCGTTACTTTGTAATAAAAATGAATTAACTTAAGATGAGGTGAACTGTACTGATCTCAGAGCAAAACACAGAAAATAAGGTCCCATTAATGGCAGAGTGTGTATTCCCTTTGTAAGCTGAAAACAGAAAACGGTTAGGGGCCGGTGACATCACAAGGAGGAGCGAATAGTCAAATTAACTATTTATATGGTACATAAAAGTGGCATATTTGGTGATTTGTCAACCAAATTGAGTAATGACAGGCATATTACGATTGTAATCAGCTTTGGAGAAACAAAATATATTTAGTTTTTTGGGAGGACAAAATATTAACAAAATAAAGAATTTTGCTGTTAAATATTTAAACAAAATTAGATAACTTGGGAGGAATCACTTTCACTGCTTTGTTGTATCTCGGGAAGGGGTATCTTAAAAAAGGAAGAGCTTTAGGGGGTTTGTCACATCTGTGTTGCTTATGTCAACACACTTAATGTGTGTCCATGTGCTGCTAAGGGACAAACAGGTATATAGTTTAAATGATTCTACTGTTTTGTTCCATAATAAATTAATAATAAATCATTTTCACACATTTTGAAAATGTAGCCTTCCGAAGACACAAAGGCTTTATGGGCTATAGGGCAGTAGTGTGACTCACTACTAAATATATGTCCATGTTATGCCAGCCTTCTCTATAGCCTGAGCTGCTTCTATGCTGCCTTTTTTTAAGTTGGTCCTGTTTGGTGCCACTTTGAGGTTAATTGGCGGATAAATGAAGCAGCTGTGCGGGCCGGTGCCCTCTCTTTATCCCCGACACACCAGGAGGATGCGCAGTGCCGGGCCGGGCCAGCAGCAGCAGCATCGACGCAGCATCACACGTAGCCCACTTCACGCACACTGATGGACGGAGGCAGAGCCCTTGTCGAGGAGGATGCTCTCACCGGCTCAGAAGGGCTTTCTTTCGGGGTTTATTTACCAGGCAGCAGCGGTTTGCTCGCCGGTGCTGGTGTAAAATGCACTGAGGCAGAGCGAGAGTGCTGGTCGGCCTAGCTGATCTCAGCCGCTCGGCAAATGTGTCCCCAATTGTATTCTAGTAGGCTACATCTTGATTAAATCGTTATTATTTCCAGGTCAGAATCTCAGTTTCCTGTGCGGCTTGTTTGTACTGAAAATGGCCGGAGATGGCGGCGCTCTGAAGGATATCAATGAGATTAAATCCCAGTTCCGGACCAGAGAGGGCTTCTACAAGCTGCTCACGCTCTCGGACTCGCAGCAGCGGGGCGGGCTGCCGCGGGGTCCCTCATCCGGAGCCACGCTGGGCCCCGGGGCTGGACCCGGTCCGATACCCGGCGGAGGGGTCGGGCTGCTGCAGGGGCCCGGGGCTGCCGCCGCCTCCTCCTCCAATGCTGCAGCCAACTCCTCTCCAGCGGGTTTCCTGCCTCCGGTCCGGGTCTCCATGGTGAAGCTGCAGCCCGAAGACCCGGGCGAGGAGTCGGAGCGGGTGTGCTTCAACATCGGCAGGGAGCTGTATTTCTACACGTACACCAACATCAAGAAGGTGAGCCTGATCTCCTCCGCTGTGAGCCCGGATGAGAGGCTGGATGCTCAGGCTTAGTTTAGCATGCTAGTCTGCTCTGCTAATATGATGCTCATTACATTATTATTTTTAAACCGACGCTTTTTGGCTGCTCGTGCTGCACAGAGGAGGCATCGTGCACATATGAAGTCTCCTTTAATGTATGCAATGCGACGTGATAGTGTGTGTGTGAACCTTTATATATACAGTCTATGGTGTGAACACAGGGGATGGTGCATGATGCAGACGGTGCAGTGTCAGTGGAGGGCGGCTCCAGTGTTACTACACACAGGAAGCTCTGACTTCACTCCCATTCACATGCAGCCATGTGAATCTCTCCACTGCATTCTGAATGTTGTATTATTGTAGGCCTATACATTCAGTGTACTTTATTCGAGTATTGAGTAAGTATTCATACTTAGACTTCTTAATTATCATCTCAGATACACATTTACAGCCTACTTACTCCACGAATGTGTCTGACAGCTGATTACAGTGGTTCATTCCCTTCCTGTCCAGGGAAAACAAGAAGAATATGTTGCGTTTCTGCAGATTCAACTACCAGCAGTAGGCCTATATATTTACAAAAGTCAAGATTAGCAAAACATCTGCAGCTGTAAAATATAATATACACATTAACACAGCAGTTCTATTTATACAAAAATACAATATATAATAGTATATGCTAACATACGATTTTACTGCTTGAATACTTTTACTTCTCATAGATTAAGTACATTTAGCAAATAGTGCCTTCTTTTACTTCTAGTTGATTATTTTTATGGTGTTGTATTCGTACTTTTATCGAATCAAAGGATATAGGCTACACTTCTTCCATCAATGTCCTAATGTTAAAGAGATATAAGAATATGTAGTTTCCAGCACATGGTTTACACTATTGATGATGTTGCTTTTAAAACTGAAATCGTCTTTATAGCACTCACGCTGCATCACTGAGCTGATAATGTAGTGTTATTCAAAGTTTCTTATCTCCTGCTGCCAGCAAAGCTTCAGAGCAATATCTGGGGGGACTACTCTATACTTCTGAATGCTTGTTCGTGCTTTTAGGGTGCATTCACACCTAATATACCTCATTCACACCAACGCAACTCCGGTTCAAGCTCCGTGCTAGAGCTTTTCAGATTCAGAACCGGTTCTTCGGTTTAGCTCCGGCTCTTTTCACACCGCCCAGAGTCCGACTGGTGCTGCGTCATTGTGTCATCGTTTACGTCATGACGTAACCGTTTGCGTGCCTGCTTCATAAAGCCAAACCGCAAGGAAACCCCTCACAGCTCACACCGACAACAACAACAATGGCCGATTGTGCTCCAGCTTCATCTGTACCTCTTCAGAAGACCAGATTCCCAGTAGGTAGCTGGTCTCTTCAGTGGACCACTGCTGCTTGTTAAGTTTCTCCATCGTTGTGTACAAACTGGATAAAACGCAGCCTTTTTGTTGTTGTTCAGGAGTTGATCCCGCCCCTGCCCCCGCCTCGACGTAAGCGTGACGTATGCGGTGCTTTTGCTCTAGCCGGACAATTTTTTGGTGCTTGAAACGAACCGGATTCCGGAGCTAAGAGGCTGCTCCGCTGCGGTGTGAACAGGAAAACCCGGTGCTTTTCAAGCTCCAGCTCCGAACCGGCCCTGAAACACCGTTAATAGTAATAGTCCGCTTCTCTGGTGTGTGCCAGACCACAGTTTGTTAAATTGTTTCATTTTCCAGAAGGTTCGGTTTGCATTCACACGGGCAAAACTCAAACGGACTATAAACTTTAAACACAAGTCATGTGCACGGAAATGCTCTTCAACCATTGGTCAGACATTAAGGGCGTAAAAACGCAAATCCCGGCAATTTCTACCGGAGCCTCCGCCATGGAGCATCGGTACTTTCGGCAGGTTATTCTCATGCTGCTGTTAATCTGGAGATCAACAGACACTAGCGGCCCGCACATATGATTATATAATCAGACAACGTCCGTTAAAAAACATTATAATGTAGAGCCGATGAACGGGAGTCAGAGGCGGTGCATTCAGAATGGATTTCCACACTTTATTATTCATTAATCCAGAAGACGTGAGTACATGTGCTGCTCTGTGTAACCAGCTAGCATGAATAACCCCAAACCCCGGTACCCTCACTAACCGGTCCGGGTTGCAACACACACTATATCATACAGTGAATTATGTCCCGTAACTGTCACCACAATAACACATATAATGAGAGACGTTCTGCAGTCAGGAGGGGCGTTTCACCGACGACAGGAGTTCTTAATTTTATGTAGGCCTAGTTGACGGAGCATTTTTACTTTACACGACACTGTTCAACACTTAATTCTGCTTCACTCTTTAACTAAACAACCGCAGATGTCTTGAAAGAGTCTTTCGCTAAAGATTTTTGACGACATCCGCGTTCTTGTGACACGTAAATACTACGCTTCCTATGTTTTGGTGCGGACTGCGTTCACACCAGCAATGAACCGCTCCAGAGTTCGCAAGCAAGCACTCCGAGACCACCTATTTTAGGGGACCAGAGTCCGGTTGTTTAGTTCACTTAAGAGGTCTCGCACTGTGTTCACACCGACCCAAATGAACCGCACCAAGCGGCTAAACTTGTAGAAAGTCCTCTTTAAAAATACACGTTATTTGTATAAAGGGTTTGTTTTGTACATCAAAAGCAGAATGCTGAACATCCAGACTGACAGTGTAACGGGCAGAGTAACTAAGAGCCTCTGAGCAACAGTTCAATAAGAACAGAAGAAATCAGCAGTCATTGGCGAGAGAAGCTGTTAGCTTAGCATCAACATGTGTGCTGATTTAAATTAAAAAAGCTTTCTGGTCCAGTGTCAAGTGTACAATAATACCTCTAACAAGCTGGACTGAACTGCTCTAGCAAAGCTGTTCTTTAAACTTCAACAGAAACAGAATGTTAGTGGACGCACTGTGTGAATATCAGCTGGACATGTGACTGACAGATCACAGTTTAAAGCTCTATAGTCTAACACTGAGTGCAGAGTTTTTAAAAACAGATTCAGCTCAATAATATTCTCGATCAATAATTATTTGAGGGTCACCTAACGCTTTTCGGTACTAACCAATTCTAAATCTTAGTAGCACTAGCATCAGCATCCTCTCCTTTCCTGTAAGATTTTGGGGACATCAACATCATCTACGTGGAAGTTTGAATTATTTGGTTATTTTTCATGTAGGTCCACAACTATTTAAAATATAAATAACATATTTAGACAGCAGGTGATTCCAACCTTGCCAGTTTTGTATTATTTTCAATATTTTATTATATTAATTTACAAATATAATTTCTGAGGAAGGCAGTCGTATTTTCATTTGTCCGCCAGTTTCTCCTCACGCAGCTTTTCTTTAGCATTGGGCTGAAATTGCTTGCAGCAAGCTGCACCACTTGCTTCCTAATGAGGAATGCTAATAACCTATTTAGGAGGGACTGCAGGACTAATGTAAAAAGCTTCTCCTCTGTAAACGTGACATGGATCCATGAGGGAACATTTTGTATCAGACTACCTTTTTGAAATATCAGAGCTATCTGTTCACTGCGCAGAATGAGTCACACATTTGTAGATTCATCATATTCTATTTTAATCGGTCATAATGAAATAACTCCACAAGTTAGTATCAATAGGCGCTTTCACACCGGAGTACTTTTCCCAGTATAGTTCCGATAATTCTTGAAATGTTGCGTTCACAGCAAAAAAATTAGTTAATGTGAACCTTTTCACCGATTAATACGAAAACCCTCTTTTCAGTCCCTGTTAGAGAGCAGGTACTTTCATGGGAGAAAAAGGTTCCCATTTCTGATTGGCTGGGCGGATTGCAAACCACGCCCCGTAAAACTCTGAAAAGTTTTGTGAAGCCGCCATTGTATTTGCTGGCATTAGCATTAGCCCAGCGCACCAACAAGGTGCGACTAACTAACAACTAACTTATGGCAACACAAAAAAAAACATGGGAGTGGTGGAGTGATGAGGAGGTGTCGGAGTTCTGGCAATTTACTCGGAAGGCTTAAGTAGAAGCTGCTGGGAGTCCCAATGTGACTTTTCTGCAATTACGCTTGGCAATCATCTGTCAAATACCAATTACCAAATGATAAATGAGCCCAGAAATGTAACATACATGTACACTTGTAGCAGATGTTTATACCTTTTTTGTAACAGAATTATTGCTTTCATGTTAATCCTACGTAGGGCTGCTCAATTAATCGTATTGTAACGATCACAAAGGGAGTCGGAAACAGGCTGCTAGTTATTAGGCTTTAATAACTCTTCTTCTTTACAGATGATCACAGGTTCAGGAACAGCTTGTGGGTTCAATCTCACACGAACACTAACTCCTACACATACCCATATATATAACAGTGTCTACGTCACAACTTTCCGCCCTCCCCCGTCTGCTCCCCCAACCACAGGCCCGCACCTCAACCAGCATCACTGTGCAGCTCTATGATTGGCAGAGAGATGGGGGATGCCTGAGTGACACCCTCAGCATCCTATACAGGGTCGCTACAGTATTTTAATCGCAATTACGATTATGGCTGGCAACGATTACGGAAACAACGTAATCAAAATATAACGATTATTTTTGTATTATTAATTTTCTTTTTTATTAATTTTTTTTTAAATTGGTTTTTCAGTTGAATTATACTTAAAGTTCAGGGTAATCAACTGTTAAAAACATACTTTTCACATTTTTTTTTCTCCAATAAATTGATGTTTTCAAAGTAAATGGATAATCGTCTTTGACAGGGTGCGTGGAAAAGGTAGGACCCAAATGCAGAATTGAACAAAAAGCGAGCTTTATTAAATCATAAAAGCTGTGGCAAAAAGGCAGTATCCAAAATATCCAAAAAACAAACGAGCAGCACAAGGAACACGGACCGTGGAAACATGGAGGGAAAACAATGGACCGACATGGAACACAGGGGAAGACTAGACTAAATACACAGAAGGGTAATCACAGGACAAGACACAGCTGGGCAGGGGAGGGAGAAACACAAGGGCAACAGGTGAACACAATGAGACAATCAGACACACCAGGGAAACTAACGACAGGGAGGAGGACCAGACAAAACACAAGGAGGAAGACAAAACACCGAATGAACAGACTTACAAAACCCATAACCAGACAGACAACACTAAAACCGTGACATAAACCTAGGAGTGTGACAGAACCCCCCCCTCAAGGGACGGATCCCAGACGTCCCAAAAAAAAAGTCCAGCAGGGTGGGTGGAGAGGGACCGGAGGAGGGACACATAACTAGGGCCAAGAAAGGGTGGGTGGAGGGGGTCTGGAGGACGGGTCTCGGGCGGACGGCCCGGGGGCAAGGCAGAGACCAAGGAGGGGGTCTCAGGCGGAAGACCCGGGGCCAAGGCAGAGACCAAGGAGGGGGTCTCGGGCGGACGGCCCGGGGCCAAGGCAGAGACCAAGGAGGGGGTCTCGGGCGGACGGCCCGGGGGCAAGGCAGAGTCCATGGAGGGGCGAAGACCACAGCGGGCAAACTCAGGGGGCCGAGCATGAGGGCGAAGGCAGCGGCAGGAAGAGTCAGGGGGCCGGGCCCGAGGACGAAGACCACGGCACTCAGGGGGCCGGGCTCGAGGGCGAAGACCGCGGCTCTCAGGGGGCCGGGCTCTCAGGGGGCCGGGCTCGAGGGCGAAGACCGCGGCTCGCAGGGGGCCGGGCTCGAGGGCGAAGACCGCGGCTCGCAGGGGGCCGGGCTCGCAGGGGGCCGGGCGAAGACCGCGGCTCGCAGGGGGCCAGGCTCGCAGGAGGCCAGGCTCGAGGGCGAAGACCCCGGCTCTCACGGGGCCGGGCAGGAGCCGCTGTCGACCGGATAGGAACCGGAGCCGGTGGGACAGGTGTCGGCAAGATCCCCCACGGAAGAGGACAAGGAGTTGGCAGGACCCCCGGCGAGACAGGTGATGTCGAGGCCTCCAATGAAACAGGACATGGGGTTGGCAGGGCCCCCGGTAGTAGAGTAGTCGGCGGGGCCTCCAACGGCACAGGACACAGGGTTGGCAGGACCCCCGGCAGAAGAGTAGTCGGCGGGGCCTCCAACGGGACAGGACACAGGGTTGGCAGGACCCCCGGCAGGAGAGTAGTCGGCAGGGCCTCCAACGGGACAGGACACAGGGTTGGCAGGACCCCCGGCAGAAGAGTAGTCGGCGGGGCCTCCAACGGCACAGGACATAGGGTTGGCAGGACCCCCGGCAGAAGAATAGTCGGCGGGACCCCCAACGCGACAGGACATGGAGCTGGCAGGACCCCCAGCGGAACCTCCAACGGCACAGAACATCGGGTAGGGACTTGAGAGGGGACTCGAGAGGGGACTCGAGAGGGGACTCGAGAGGTGACTCGAGAGGTGACTCGAGAGGGATCTCGAGAGGGAACTTGAGCGGAGACTCGAGAGGTGACTGGAGAAGGAACTTGAGAGGGGACTCGAGAGGATACTCGAGAGGGAGCTCGAGAGAAGACTCGAGAGGGAGCTCGAGAGAAGACTCGAGAGGGAGCTCGAGAGGGAACTCGAGAGGTGACTCGAGAGGGAACTCGAGAGGTGACTCGAGAGGTAACTCGAGAGGGGACTCGAGAGGGGACTCGAGAAGGTACTCGAGAGGAGACTTGAGAGGTGACTGGAGAGGGGACTCGAGAGGAGACTCGAGAGGGAGCTTGAGAGGGGACTCGAGAGGGGACTTGAGAGGGAACTCGAGAGGGGACTTGAGAGGGAACTCGAGAGGTGACTTGAGAGGGAACTCGAGAGGGTACCTGAGAAGAGACTTGAGAGGTGACTGGAGAGGGGACTCGAGAGGGAACTCGAGAGTTGACTTGTAAGGAGACTTGAGAGGGAACTCGAGAGGTGACTGGAGAGGTGACTCGAGACGGTCGGTACTCCGACAGGACACAGGGTGCTGGAGTCGGCTGGTACGCCGACAGGACTCGGGGAGCTGGCGTCGGCTGGAGAGCCAACAGGAGACGAGGTGCTGGAGTCGGCCGGTATGCCGACAGGACACGGGGAGCTGGCGTCGGCCGGAGAGCCAGTACTGGAGCCGAAAACATGGCTGTCAGTTCCGGTTCTGGAGCAGGGACCATGGCTGCTGGGCAAGGAACCGGAACACGGAACCATGGCTGTGTGGGATGGTACTGGAGCACGGTACCATGACTGTGTGGGCCGGCACTGGAGCACGGAAACATGGCTGTAAGGTCCGGTTCTGGAGCAGGGACCATGGCTGCTGGGGCCGGCACTGGAGCCGGAACCATGGCTGCTAGGACGGGTAACTGAGTACGAGCTGGCTTCCTGACCTTGCGTCTTTTAGAGGTATTTTGGAGGCTCCGTGGACCTCCAAACGCCAGGCGGGATCCCAAGAAAGGGTCAGAGAATGGAGACTGGCACTCAGGGCTACGAGAAAAAACTCTGAGAAACTCAGGCAATGAGCTTCTCAACCATGGCACGTTGTCCACCTCCATTTGTGCCTTTTTGAGGACAGCCTCTTTGTCCCTCTTAGCCGAGGTTCTACTCCATTCAGCATAATGACACTGAAGAGTGTACTCTAGGGAGAACAAGTCCAAATAAAAATAAAAATCTGCTGGCTCCATTGTTGGTCGGTCCATTCTGACAGGGTGGAAAAGGTAGGACCCAAATGCAGAATTGAACAAAAAGCGAGCTTTATTAAATCATAAAAGCTGTGGCAAAAAGGCAGTATCCAAAATATCCAAAAAACAAACGAGCAGCACAAGGAACACGGACCGTGGAAACATGGAGGGAAAACAATGGACCGACATGGAACACAGGGGAAGACTAGACTAAATACACAGAAGGGTAATCACAGGACAAGACACAGCTGGGCAGGGGAGGGAGAAACACAAGGGCAACAGGTGAACACAATGAGACAATCAGACACACCAGGGAAACTAACGACAGGGAGGAGGACCAGACAAAACACAAGGAGGAAGACAAAACACCGAATAAACAGACTTACAAAACCCATAACCAGACAGACAACACTAAAACCGTGACATAAACCTAGGAGTGTGACAGTCTTTAATAATTGTGATATCAATTATTGACCCAAATAATCGAGATTATGATTTTTGCCATAATCGAGCAGCCCTAGTTTCTAGCAACACATCTTTAAGAGATGACATAAGCAGCCCTACCAGCATTTGCCATGGTGGTCAAAACATTTTTATTTGATCTTAAATTGTAGTTCAACATTTATTTCCTGTTACTTCTGGACCATGATGGTGGGCCAGCCTTTAATGTTTAACTGAGTGGAATATGTTTTACCAAAATGTTGGCTATATGTTAAGGAGTGTTCATGTTTGTTGATCTTGTTTATTGGTATTTATTATTTTTGATATTATTTATTTAAATGTAGATATGAATGTATAATTTATTTTATTTTATTTTGTATTGGTTTTTCAGTTGATTACCTTGAACGTATAATTCAAGAGTTAAACATTTCAAATTATTATTTGTATTTGTTTTAAAATACAATAAATGGATGTTTTCAAAGTCAATGAATAATCGCATTTAATAATCGCAATTACAATTGTTGACCCAAATAATCGAGATTATGATTTTTGCCATAATCGAGCAGCCCTAATCCTACGTATCATAAGAACCTCCTTTACGGTCCTCTGAATGTCCCTGAAACTCAGGTTCCCTCTTCTCGGCTGATGTTTTGCTTGTGTATCACAGTTGTCTTTCCTTATCCGCAGGCTGTAGACCTCAGTAAGCCGATAGACAAGAGGATCTACAAGGGGACCCAGCCAACATGTCATGATTTCAACCAGTACTCTGCCACAGCGGAGAGTGTAGCTCTCATAGTGGGTTTCTCAGCTGGACAGGTCCAGTATCTCGACCCCATCAAGAAGGAAACCAGTAAACTCTTCAATGAGGAGGTATTGTGTGTGTCTGCTCTCCTCTGTGTTGTTCAGTAACATGGGTTCTCTGTGGTTGTGATTGAAGAAGTCAGAAGTAAGTTGACATTTTCGTATCCATTTCTTTGGATGGTTTGGCTTAGCCTAGATGTCTTCAGCTATTTATTTTTCTGTGACTCCTGACTTCTCCTGCTTTCTTCTGATCGGTGATCTTCTTCGAGTCCCCGAATAAAATCATAAAATGTAGGAGATTGGGGTTGTACAAGAACATAACTGCATGCAGGTAGACTTTATGTTTGGGCGCCTCCTGATTCTGATCACCTCAGGGGGATTCACCTTTTAATTCTTTCCTCATCTTCTGCCCCTTGGTTTTTTCTCTGTTGGTTTCGGTCTATGTCTACTGTAGCTTGTTTCTTGATCTCTACAGACCTTTTAGTTCTTCCCATGCTTCCTTTCTACGTGTTCTTCTCTCAATAGTTCATACTTAGTTTTCTTAGATGAGTGTCCATATAAAAGCTGTCATTTTAACATATGTTTTACTCTTCTCTTCCTATTCCTCCCCTCTTTCATCTCCTCTTCCATTTTTCTTTTACATTTTTCAAAAAATCTCCCCTCCCTCACTCCTCCCTCCTCGGTCCACCTCCTTCCATTCACAGAGGTTGATAGACAAATCCAAGGTGACGTGTCTAAAATGGCTTCCCAAGTCGGAGAACCTGTTCCTGGCCTCGCATGCCAGTGGCCACCTCTACCTCTACAACGTGGACCACCCGTGTGGCACCACAGCCCCACAGTACTCTCTCCTGCGGCAGGGAGAAGGCTTCGCCGTCTACGCCTGCAAAACAAAGACGCCTCGCAACCCGTTGTTACGATGGGCTGTGGGTGAGGGAGGCCTCAACGAGTTCGCTTTCTCCCCAGATGGAGTGCATGTGGCGTGCGTGGGCCAGGACGGCTGCCTGCGTGTCTTTCACTTTGACTCAATGGAGCTGCAGGGGGTGATGAAGAGCTACTTCGGAGGGCTGCTGTGCGTGTCATGGAGCCCTGATGGAAAATACCTTGCTACGGGCGGAGAAGATGACCTGGTTACCGTTTGGTCATTTGCAGAAAGCCGTGTGGTTGCAAGAGGTCACGGCCACAAGTCCTGGGTCAATGTGGTGGCTTTTGATCCCTTCACAACTTCCTTGGAAGATGAGGAGCCTATGGAGCTCAGTGGCAGCGAGGAGGACCTCCACCAAGGGCCACCGAACAACTCCATGCACTTTGGCCGTGTCCGAACAAGTAGCACGTTGTCGCGTCTGTCTCGGCACAGCTCTAAAGGAGGCGGTTCGGCGTCCGTCACATACCGGTTTGGCTCGGTGGGGCAGGACACCCAGTTCTGTCTGTGGGACTTGACAGATGACGTGTTGTACCCACGCCTGCCACTGTCCCGCGCCTTTACTAACACTTTTGGGCCTTCACTGTCCAACTCTGGCAGTGGGGTGGTCAACAGTACCTCAGATGGGGGAGGGGGTGGAACAGTTGAAGGGCACCATCATCCACCCAACACTAACACTGGCACCACAAACCCTCCAACGCTCCCCTTACCGCTTCCTCGCTCCCTTTCCCGCTCCAACTCTTTGCCCCACCCCGCCGTGGCAAATGTCGCCAAGGGCCCTGGTGCCTCGGAGGGCGGCGGGGGAACCGGAGGAGGTGGAGGGAGCAGTGGAGGAGGAAACACCACCCCATTTAGCATTGGCCGCTTCGCCACACTTTCTCTCCAGGAGCGCAAGTCAGACAAGTCTGGTTGCAGCAGTGGGGTGGAGAAGGAGCACAAGAGGTACCACAGCTTGGGCAACATCAGCAAAAGCAACGATAAGATCAACGTGGCGCCCAGGAGCAGCCGGCTGGATGCTGCCAAGGTCCTCGGCACAACGCTGTGCCCACGCATGCATGAGGTGCCGCTGCTGGAGCCACTGGTGTGCAAGAAGATTGCACATGAGAGGCTGACCGTCCTGGTGTTCATGGACGACTGCATCATCACCGCCTGCCAGGAGGGGCTCATCTGCACCTGGGCGCGGCCGGGGAAGGCGGTAAGTCTTCAATTAACTATTTCCTTAGAAAACTAAGAGCCCATCTCCACATAGCGCCTTTCTCTAGCTTTTTTATTGTTTCTATGACAACGGTATATCAATAACGTATCGCTGTTGTAACAACATACACAGACTTTGAGGTCTTTGTTATGGTAGTTTTCGTCTGACAGACACGTTAAAAAACAAGTTTCTTTTATCCAATTTCTACAGTGACGTCACTTTTCTGAAGAGTTGAAATATTTCTAACTTGATTGCTATGTGCTGTGCCTTTTCGGGAGACCGCCTCCTTCGACGGCATGCAGTCGTTTCTCATTGGGATTATTTGAAAAAAGACACTGGTGCTCAGATGATGGTGCTATGTGGACACTGGCCCTAATGGTATTATGGTGTTGTATATGTGTATATATATATACATTTTTTCTTTGAACTCATAGTCGGATTTAGTTCCTTTCAATATCTCCAGCCTCCAGTTTTTTTATTATTTAACTCTAAATATTTACTTTTGATTGTCTCTAGTGCCTAACTGTCCTTTGTGTTTTGTCTCTCTGATCAGAACTTGACAGCACAGAACGGGAACTCTCCGAGTGGCACGGTGGTATAGCTGGAGGAGAAGCTTTGCACTCATCCCTACCTCCATCCACCCTCTCCACTGTAATCAAATATATCAAATTAGGGGCCAATAACAAGCGGCCATTCCTTACCATTCCCACCACCACAGTATTATATCATAAACCTCTGTACCTGCCACAGATCCTGTTCCTTACTGATTTCACTCTCACTGCGGACGGTTTGATGGGAAACACTTCCTGAATTATTTAACTAACATTACTTCAAGTGCTTAAATATAGCAAAGCTGCGATATAGCATCTAGTTAGCCTTAGTAAGACTTGTTTCTGGTAATGTGGAAACGCCTTTGATCTGGAGTTTTATTATTTGGTTGTGGCCTCTTTGTTCCAGTAAAGAGAGGTCAAAATACTACGGCAAACAATTACACTGTAGGCGACAGTGTACTTCCAACCCAGTCTCATAAAAAAACGTGTAATAACTACGTTGGTCCACAACGTAGGACGTAGTATTTCTACAAAAACACCTCTGAAATTTTTTTTTCACCATTCATTCCAATGGCTGGCGTCTATGTCACGTGATCTTCAAATTTCTCCCTGCAGAAAAAAAAAACATGGCCGAACTTCGTTTTATTCTCGGTGTAAAATGCCTATTTTAAAGTTAGTTTGGCCATTAAAATGTGTTTTGATGTCATTTGATGCGAGAAATATGAGTTGTTATTTCAGATTAGGTGTGCAGTGGATGTACATGATCTTTAGTTTGCTAGTTATTACGAAGATTACTTCAGGAAATTGTGTCCATACAACGTTTTCATTGTTACCAAGGTGGTTGCTAGGGACGCTGCTATCGATATTATTTCTGTTATGTTGTGTAACTGTTTAATGGTGTTATCTTTATTGCTACCCCCTTCCCCGTCAATGTATAGTGTTGGTCCACAGCGCAAATGTATTAGTTTAACAAAATCCACATCTAAAATTGTGGCATAGATACGTTATTTTCCCCTGTGCAATTCTCCATTTACTCAACAATAACACATAATTATCCTTGTGTTTATTTATTTGTTTGATTAACAAGTTGGAGTCCGTCAGGACAGAGGGTCGGATCAGCTCATTGGCTTTAGGGAATATTAAACTCGGAAGTAAGTATTCTCTCCGCTTCGCTTAACAAACCCCGTGATAGTCCTCAAGCTCTGTGATTGGAGAGTGTGCTCCGAGGGTTACGCCGAGCGTCGAACAGCACTTGAAATGGGATGGAACCACGGCAGACTGTCCAAAACTAGATTTGAACGGGTCCATCGATCATCTTAAGATAAGATATACTTTATTGATCCCAAGTTGGAAACATTTGCGTTACATCAGCATGTGTAACAGTTGTAAATATGCAGTGGTGTTTATTTGTAAATTATTTAGTATAATCACACAAATTATGTGTTTTATATTTAATAATTCTGTGTTCTTTATTTATTGATTGTTCAATACCTGACAAGGCCGGAGATGAAATATCTACATACATCTTATAAGAGTATAATACATATGTATAATATCAGTTAAAATAAGTACTTCAACATAGTTAACATTGCTGGAGGTTTGCACAAATATTGATAGATGTCTTGTAATGCACTATTGAGGAACCTGCGACCCAAGTTTTTCATTCAATGCATAACTACACCATAGTTGTGTAGGCCTATATGATATGTCAATAAACCTTAGAAAATCTTGAAATCTTGAAAGGGATGTGCAAAATAGTCATTATATACAGTCTTTAATTAACTATTAGTAGAGAATAACGAGTAATTAATATACTTTATAGGGATCCTATTAATATCTAATAATAAAAATAATGAAATTCAATAACATGCTTTAACCACTAGGTGTCCCTTTATATCAGCTGTGCACCTTTATGGTGTAAATACAGCCAATCTACCAATTGGATCAAATATAAAAGTCCGCCGAATTAGTGTTGATACTGCAAGGAGACGTATTGTGTGAAAATAAATGTAAGATGTTGTTTAATGGCTGATATATTTATGATCCACGTCACGTTTTCAGTTCTGGCGGCAGTTCCTCATGTTTGTCTAGAAGTCTTCTCATCAGGGCTCTATAAATACAGAACTACGGCAGATATGTAATATTTAATGTAGCCTAACCGTGTATTACAATGCCGTTATGTGATGACCTCCAAAGAGAAAAGCAAGCACACTCGGAATAAAGTTTTTTTTTTATTTTTTTTTTTAAATTCGGTCTGTTTCCGGTATTTGTTTATGACGATGTGCTGTGAGATGTGAGACTGGAATTGCACAGGGGAAAATAACGTATCAATGCCACAATTTTAGATGCGGATTTTGTTAAACTAATACGTTTGCGCTGTGGACCAACACTATACATTGACGGGGAAGGGGGTAGCAATAAAGATAACACCATTAAACAGTTACACAACATAATAGAAATAATATCGATAGCAGCGTCCCTAGCAACCACCTTGGTAACAATGAAAACGTTGTATGGACACAATTTCCTGAAGTAATCTTCGTAATAACTAGCAAACTAAAGATCATGTACATCCACTGCACACATAATCTGAAATAACAACTCATATTTCTCGCATCAAATGACATCAAAACGCATTTTAATGGCCAAACTAACTTTAAAATAGGCATTTTACACCGAGAATAAAACGAAGTTCTGCAGGGAGAAATGTGAAGATCACGTGACATAGACGCCAGCCATTGCAATGAATGGTGAACAAAAACGTAGGGATCCTACAATTTAATAACAATACTACGTCCCAAGTTGTGGACCAACGTAGTTATTACACGTTTTTTTGTGAGACTGGGTTGGTACTTCCAACCTGCTAGAGTGGGGTTTCCTGTTTGCATGACAAAGCTATCTCTCTAGCTCTCTCTCGTTCCCAGTTTGGGGTGAAAATAACTTGATTGACCTACACAGGACCCTGACCTATACCCTATCTAACACCTTTGGAATAAACTAGATCACTGGCTGTGAGCCAGACTTTAGGACTGTATCACCTTGTTAATGCTCTTGCTGCTGAACAGAAGGAGTATCTAAACATAATTAATATATCCAGATTAAACAGTGGAGCCATTCTTTAGCGGAAGTATAAAACTCAAAGGAAATATAGAGTTGTTTTGATCAGTCAGTTTCACTCGTTAATAGTTAGCAAAGTATCACTTGTCGGTGTTCTGACCATCATGTTATGTTTTTTAGCAGCACTAAACAATTGTTGTCAGACATTTTATATATTGCTTCAGGGAGAGTTTCCCACCTTGTGCTACTGTGGATCTTTACGTTTATTCCCCGTGCTTCAGCTCTCTGCCTGCATCTAACACACAGAGATGGTTTCTCCTTCCTGTCAGCAGCATCACAGTAAGCAGCAGAGTGAGTCTTCATTCGTCCTTCATCCATGAGAAGCCACGGCCATTGTATTTAAGTTATTTATTTTATCACAAGACTGTGTAGTTATTTATAATGTAAATATTGGAAACTCTATAAATACAAAAAGGACAAACGTGTATGGAAATAATGACTTGACAGCACAGAAGAAAAACACGGAAAGATGAAGAATATTATAATATATGAAGATCCTTCTATTGTACATAGCAACCACACTTAAAAAATGAATGCCTGCTGTAAGGGAACTTAAAGATGTCAATGTGTTTTTATTTTGTGTGATAAGAGTTTCTCCGGTGTGTCCCTGAAAGCGAGGTGGTGGAAGTAGTGGGTCATGTGACTTCATACAGAGGCTGCTAGCTGTAATAAACTGTCCATATGATATACTAACTGCTGAACATCATGTGTGGAGGAACAGCATCTTAATGAATTATGAACAAACACACGCTTGCACATACAGGAAGTCAAATGTCTCACACACACACACACACACACACACACACACACACACACACACAGAGACATCCCTTATGGTATAGCATCATATGTATCTTGGTTCCTGTTGCAACTAAATTGCCTCTTGCAGGAATTTGCACATACAATAAATCCACAGTCCATGCTGAGCTCCTGATTAGCTATGCAGGGGTTTTATTGTCTCGTCTGATCTGACCTGTGCACAAAAAGCTCCCATATCCCCACTATTCACTGGATATTTTTAGTGCAGACTAAATAGTGTACATCTTCGAGATCAAGATTGGATTTATTTTTCTTTGCTGTTTTTATTCTGCTTAGAGTTGGACGTGCAAAGATAAGATGATGGACATTACAATCTCTATGAGGCAGACCTCCTGCCTGATTATGAGCCTGAATGTCCATCTAACTTCATTATTCAGTCAGACATTTTATTATCAAGTCAACTATTTCCTGATTAAGAAGTGTTATTATTTGCTCCCTCCAAACCTAATACAGTGGTGACTGATGGGAGGCTGGTGAATGCATTTAGCATATTTTTCAATTCAAGAGGTTTTTAGCCATGTTGGTGCAAGGAATGGTCATATGTGTATGTTTGTTATGTTGTTCAGAGATTCATGGTTCTTTCCTCCAAAATCTCCTTCCGGTAGAAATGAGACTTCAATATTTTGGCTTATGACCAAATACCTGTAAAACTCATGACATCAGTCTCAGCATCCTAACATGCTATACGAAGATTATGAACATTGTAAACATTAGCTTTCTAGCATTGTCACTCTAAGCATGTTAGCATGCTAATGTTTGCATTCAGTTCAAAGTAGTGAACTGAGTGCAGTCTCACAGAGCCACTAATGACAGTAGAGATGTTGTCTAGTCTCCATTTGTTGTTCTTGCTCAAAACGGGGAAACAGCATCCAATGAGAGCGACATCAGATCTTCTGTCCCTGAAAAAAGAAAGCAGTGAATAACTAGAAGGAATCTCTGAGAGTGCAGACCCCTGCCAAGTGTAAATAATCTTTAAGCATTAAGTTAACAAGAGGAATACAACATTTGTGTATACGCCAAATGATTTAGATCCGCTCTGAAATGTAATGGGTTTTTATGTGAACAATGCCACAAAGTTTCACCAAGTTTCAGAAATGTGCGCCTGTATTTCTTTTCTTAATCCCACTGACAAACAAACCAAATCCAAAAAACACAACCTCGTTGAAACAGGCTTCCTCCTGCATGAGATCATTTATATTTCACGGACATGTGAAGCACACTGAAACAAGACGAACTGGCACAAGACAAAGGGAGACAAGGACTATTTAAACATGAGGGAAGTGGGAACAGGTGGAAACAATCAGGGGCGGGCAGACGCTGACGATGGCGGGAAAACACACAAAGGGAGGAAGTAACGGCCTGAAAAGAAAGACAAGCGGTAAGTACAAAATAAAACAGGAAATGGGAAAACGAGACATGACATGAAACATGGGGACTTGACTAGAGATGACAGACATAAATAGACAGACAAGACGTGAAGTAACATTAAAACCTGACTCATAGAAATCTGACTAGACTTGGAATGACATAAATACCTGACTAAACATGAAATGACAGACATCAAACAAACACAACTAACACAATTGACGAGACACCGCAATATGTCTGCATTTGGGGCCCACAAACAATTAGTAAATGTATGATCTCTCAATACCGATTCAAAGCAGCATTTTTATCAGCCTTTTGTGTTTTATGGAGAGTTACCTACCTAACACATACTATAAATAGCAGTGTGACCTCCAGCCCTGCAGGAGCCAAGGTCATGCCCTTGTAGCAGCAGACCAACCACCAGGTTTCCTCGTGCTGTGTTGGAGCCAGTGTCAGGGTATTATTACAGCCCATACTCATCTTTGTTGTCATAGCAACAGCATGTCTGCTGCTGAGTGAGTCTCTAATGAGCTCATGTGCTTCGGGTCAATCTCAGTTTTAACGCCAAATAAATGCTTCATCACGATGGAAGTTAAATCCCTTAAGGGAATAATTCCCCCCCAAACATTAACCTTCTCTCAAATATTAAAGTATGTGCAGCTTAATTAAATCAATGTATAGTCATGTGTGAGAACAGCTGTTTGATGTTTAGGCCCTGCTCACACTTTTAAAATACATTCTGATCACAAGTTCACTGGGAAATATCGGTATGTATGATCCCTGATTGAATGCCCCCGGTCACATCCACAGGTGATATGAGACAGCAAACATTTTTAATGTTAACTCCAAAATAAATGGGTGATACCATTCCTTATTGGTACCATTCTAAAGCTGCTCTCACGTGATAGGAAGTTCTCTTCAATGACCATACAGAGGGGAGCAGAGAACAATTAAAACATCAAAAGGGTCCACGTTGCTTCCTGCTTTTCTATTTCTTTAAAATAACTCAATTGTGTGCATCATTGTCAAGGAAACCCTGATTTATCATTATCCTTATTATCTGAGCCCCAGACACTGAAGGTAACAGAGTTTACAGAGCAGTACATGGAAGGTGGTATTAAGCTGAAACATTGGGAATGTCTAAAGAGGACTGTGTGCAGTTCAAATACTCACAGACTAATGAGCTGAACAAAAGCTGTGATCACAGGAGTTAAAACCATCATTCAGTACAAAGGAACAGAAAATCCCTGTGTTACATTTTGTGTGACATTCCAGGCAAGACACTTTATTTGAGTTTTTGTAATTGATTTCTCTATGTGTTTGTGTGTGTGCATGTGTAAAATATACATTCTCTATTATCACCATACAGATATCACACACACACACACACTTTACGGCTGTTCTGGTGGAAGTTATACAGCAGAATGGCTTCACTGTATCCAGTTTGTATATGGAGATCTGTTATTAAAACGTTAAACCTGAAACACTGTGTTGTGTGATACATTGCACCATGGCATTCAATATCATTATTTATTACCCGGTTCTCAGTAAAACCATGAATCTGAAAATGTAAAAGTTGTAGTTCAGGTTTTGGAGATACATTGTTTTTAATGGGCAGGAAGAGCAAGTCAAATCCGTAAACTAACTGAAGCTGTGCAGACTGTCGTCTGGGTATAAGGCCTGCTGCTTGGCTTGCCTTTAACCTTTCATCTAGAACCACTAGCAGGCCAACAAAACATTTTTCCAACATTAGATTTGTTTTTGTTGTGTGCACCGTAGAGGCATGCGAGAAAACAACATTTCTTAATTTAAGAAGAAGCTCTCTGACACTTTGCATGTTCAATATTAGGGGTTTTATTCATTTGTATTAATCTGGCAACAAACATGAAAAATGCATTAGGATTTGGAATTGTGGTTCATACCTGAAATAGGATTCACTGGAGGAGCAAAAATAAATGTTAGCTTAACATTGTTTTTAATGCTTTAGTTACAGAAAAAATAAACAGCAAGGAAGGTGTTAGAACATTGTTGTCCATGGCAATCCAACCAGCTGTGAAAATATGAACCATGGCTGTTCTGTCCTAAAGATACAGCAGGTAGGAGAGAAGAGTCTGAGGAGGAGGAAGAGGAGGAAGATCAGATGGATGCTTTGTATCCCTCTCGGTGGCTTCATCATGGTGATGACGGAGGAGGGAGAGCTGATCTACCTGACGGAGAGCGTCAGCAGACACATCGGCCTCACACAGGTACACCAGCACCTGCAGCAACAACTACAACAAACAAGAGAGAATGACATCACATTCCCTTCAGCTGCTCTGTGTCACTCTACTGATGAGTCAGCATCCACCTTTCTCGCTCATTTACAGCAGCAACAGTCAATGTGAGGAATCATCACTTTAGCAACAAAGAAAGACTCTTTAAAGCCCTCGATCGGCTGCTTTCAGTTAACTCAACTGTATTAAACTTAAGAAGTTGAAGCCCTTGTTATACGAAAAAAACATATTGTTTCCTTAATTGGGGCTGGTGTGACATATCATGAGTAACTGGAGCAAAGAGGAGCCGTCCAGTAAATCTATTCCTGGCTCGGTTTGGGGGTCTTTCTGACAGTTGTTGTTTGCTGTCCTGCTCACTACACATCCAGGTAACATCTAGTGTTAAGCATACTTCTCTTTATCTTTTTCTGCATTAAAACATAGAAGGTTGTTTTGTCTATAAGGCCTCCAAATAGTTCTTGTGATTTTGATTCTAAAATGAGTTGTGTTTTCAGGTTTACGTAAGAAACCGCTGGCAGAACAGCCGAGTGAGAGGAACTTCTTCCTGAGAGTGAAGAGCACGCTGACCAGCAGGGGGCGCACCGTCAACATCAAGGCAGCTGCCTGGAACGTTAGCTGTTACCAACGGCAACAGCTGCCTCAGCTATAGAGACACACCTGTCCAGTTCACGTTCATTTATGCCTGATGATGTTATATTTCTTTAAAAAGTTCATCGAGCATCAGAAACTCCGAGCTGTAGACTGGAGCTTTGTTTTCACACACAAGTGATGAAAAAGAAAACTGCTTTTTTAATTCTGGAAGTTGTTAAGGGCTTCTGCACTGAATGGGAACATTACAAATTATTCTGGGCAACATTTACAAATTAGGGGGCACTTTTAAAAGATAGTAATGTGTGCGTAATGTGGCTGTTTTCATTTAAAATGGCTTAATGTTGGTTTTGGATAAAAGCATTAATTGCTTAATATATATAGCCATATAATTATTTTTATATTTGGAATCTCGGGGGGGCTTTTTTGGCCCTTGAACTCATTCTGACAATATCAATACTACCATACTTTTAATACAATTAAAAATACATTTATGTACCAGGATATCCGACTGCGTCCCGTTGCATTGTGCCTATGTTTTCTGTTTGTCTTACCCACAATCCTTTGCACAGCATATGATAAAGAAGTTCATAGGCTGTAAAGACTTAAATACTTTGATAAAATAATTCCTGAGTATATTTTTTAGATAAACGACGTGTTAATTGACATTTAACATTTCTACTCTGGATTTGTTTGGCTTTAGAAACACATGTTTAGTTTTCACTAAATGACGGATCAATGAAGCGTTTTGTTGGAATTTCCATTAAAGTAAAAATCCTCCGCCCAGCTCCTCCATGTTTAATCTCCCCTCCTCCTGCAGGTTATCCACTGTACGGGTCACCTCCGTCAGCTGGGCGGGGGCTCACATCGTCCCCTGCAGGCATGTGATGACCCTGCTGTGTGAGCCCATCGCTCACCCCTCCAGCGTGGAGTTCCCTCTGGACACCTGCACCTTCCTCACCCGCCACAACCGGCAGGTAGGACTGACTGTACCTGACCTTTGACCTCTCTGTGGTGGGGGCAAGAGAGAAGAGAGGTTCTCCTTTTGGGGGGGAAAAACACCTTTCATAATTGTTATTCTTCTGTAGTTTTTCTTCAATCTTCCTGTTTCCAGGGTGACAGAGTTGGTGGGATTAGGGATACAAACCTGAAGATCTGATTGGCTGCTCAGCCTACGAGTTTTATCATGCACTTGACTCTCATCACGTCAACAAGAGCCTGCAGACACGTGAGTATCAATGTGTGTTTGTGTGTGTGTGCTGTAACAGGAAGATAGACATAGTGTAAAGACAGTTATTTTTCAACTTTAGTTTTATAGGTATACAAATAGCCTACAGTATATAGACCATCCATCCATCCATCCATCTTCTTCCGCTTATCCGTGGTCGGGTCGCGGGGGTAGCAGTTCCAGCAGAGAGCCCCAAACTTTCTTTTCCCTGGCGACATCAACCAGCTCTGACTGGGGGATCCCAAGGCGCTCCCAGGCCAGCGAAGAGATATAATCCCTCCACCTGGTCCTAGGTCTACCCCTTGGTCTCTTCCCAGCTGGACGTGCCTGGAACACCTCCCTAGGGAGGCGCCCAGGTGGCATCCTAACTAGGTGCCCGAACCACCTCAACTGGCTCCTTTCGACGCGAAGGAGGAGCGGCTCAACTCCGAGTCCCTCCCTGATGACCGAACTTCTCACCTTATCCCTAAGGGAGACACCAGCCACCCTGCGGAGAAAACCCATCTCGGCCGCTTGTATCCGCGATCTCGTTCTTTCGGTCATGACCCATCCTTCATGACCATAGGTGAGGGTAGGAACGAAAATGGCCCGGTAGACAGAGAGCTTTGCCTTCTGGCTCAGCTCCCTTTTCGTCACAACGGTGCGGTAAAGCGACTGCAGTACCGCTCCCGCTGCTCCGATTCTCCGGCCCATCTCACGCTCCATTGTTCCCTCACTCGAGAACAAGACCCCGAGATACTTGAACTCCTTCACTTGGGGTAAGGACTCATTCCCTACTTGAAGTGGACAGTCCATCGGTTTCCTGCTGAGAACCATGGCCTCAGATTTGGAGGTGCTGATCCTCATCCCAGCCGCTTCACACTCGGTTGCGAACCGATCCAGTGAGTGCTGAAGGTCGCAGACCGATGAAGCCATTAGAACCACATCATCTGCAAAAAGCAGTGGTGCAATCCTTAGTCCACCGAACTGCAGACCCCCTCCCCCATGACTACGCCTCGAAATCCGATCCATGTATATTACAAACAGGATTGGTGACAAAGCGCAGCCCTGGCGGAGGCCAACCCTCACCGGAAATGGGTCCGACTTACTGCCGAGGACCCGGACACAGCTCTCGCTTTGGGAGTACAGAGATTGGATGGCCCTGAGTAGAGACCCCCTCACCCCATACTCCCGCAGCACCTCCCACAGTAACTCCCTGGGAACTCGGTCATACGCCTTCTCCAAGTCTACAAAACACATGTAGACCGGATAAGCGTATTCCCAGGCCCCCTCCAGGATCCTTGCGAGAGTAAAAAGCTGATCCGTCGTTCCACGACCAGGACGGAATCCGCATTGTTCCTCCTCAATCTGAGGTTCGACAATCGGCCTGACCCTCCTTTCGAGTACCTTAGAGTAAACTTTCCCGGGGAGGCTGAGTAGTGTGATGCCTCTGTAATTGGCACACACCCTCTGAAAAAGGGGGACCACCACCCCGGTCTGCCACTCCTTCGGTACTGTTTCCGACTTCCACGCAACGTTGATGAGACGTGTCAACCATGACAGTCCCTCAACACCCAGAGCCTTCAGCATTTCCGGGCGGATCTCATCCACCCCCGGGGCTTTGCCACTGTGGAGTTGTTTGACGACCTCAGTGATCTCCCCCCGGGAGATTGGTGTTGATCCCCCGTCATACTCCAGCTCTGCCTCTAACATAGAGGGCGGAGTTGTCGGGTTCAGGAGTTCCTCAAAGTGTTCCTTCCAACGCCCTAACACTCCATCAGTTGAGGTCAACAACGTCCCATCCTTACTGTACACAGCTTGGATGGTTCCCTGCTTCCCCCTCCTGAGGTGTCGGACAGTTTTCCAGAACAACTTTGGTGCCGCCCGAAAGTCCTTCTCCATTGTCTTCTCCGAACTTCTCCCACACCCGCTGCTTTGCCTCGGCCACGGATGAGGCTGCTGCCCTTCGGGCCTGTCGGTACCTTGCAACTGCCTCGGGAGTCCCCCGGGATAACAAATCCCTGAAGGCCTCCTTCTTCAGTCGGACGGCTTCCCTGACCACCGGTGTCCACCAGGAGGTTCGAGGGTTACCGCCCCTTGAGGCACCTAGGACCTTGAGACCACAGCTCCCCGCCGCGGCTTCGGCAATAGAGGCTTTGAACACCGACCACTCTGGTTCAATGTCCCCAACCTCCACAGGAATGCCCGAAAAGCTCCGCCGGAGGTGTGAGTTGAAGGCCTCCTGAACTTGGGCCTCCTCCAGACGTTCCCAGTTCACCCGAACTACACGTTTGGGATTACCAGGTCTATCCAGAGGCTTCCCCCGCCACTCGACCCAACTCACCACCAGATGGTGATCAGTTGACAACTCCGCCCCTCTCTTTACCCGAGTGTCCAAAACATACGGCCTCAGGTCCGATGATACGATAACAAAATCGATCATGGACCTTCTGCCTAGGGTGCTCTGGTACCACGTACACTTATGAGCATCCTTATGTTCGAACATGGTGTTTGTTATGGCCAATCCATGACTAGCACAGAAGTCCAGTAACAAACCACCACTCCGGTTCAGATCAGGGGGGCCGTTCCTCCCAATCACGCCCCTCCAAGTGTCTCCATCATTGCCCACATGTGCGTTGAAGTCTCCCAGCAAGATTAAAGAGTCCCCTTCAGGAGCCCCATACAGGACTCTTTCCAGGGTCTCCAAGAAGGCCGTATACTCTGAACTGCTGTTGGGTGCATAAGCACACACAACAGTCAGAGTTTTCCCCCCCATAACCCGCAGGCGTAGGGAGGCGACCCTCTCGTCCACTGGGGTAAACTCCAACAACGAAGCACCTAACCGGGGACTTGTGAGTATCCCCACACCCGCCCGGCGCCTCACACCTTGAGCAACTCCGGAGAAGAATAGAGTCCAACCCCTATCCAGAAGTAAGGTTCCAGAGCCGACGCTGTGCTTAGAGGTGAGCCCAACCAGATCCAACTGGTAACGCTCCACCTCCCGCACAAGCTCCGGCTCCTTCCCCCCCAGAGAGGTGACGTTCCACGTCCCCAAAGCCAGCTTCTGTCGCCCGGGTCTGGTCCGTCGAGACCCTCCGCTTTCACTGCCACCCTTCTGGCAGCGCACCCGACCCCATCGATGTTTCCCGTAGGTGGTGGGCCCGCGGGACGGAGAAGCGGAGGTGTTGCCCACGTTGCCTTTTCGGGCTGGGCCCGGCCGGGCTCCGTGGCAAGCCCGGCCACCAGACGCTCGCCGACGAGTCCTCCTTCGGGGCCTGGCTCCAGAAGGGGACCCCGGGCTTCCTCCGGGCCGGGTATCCTCACTTCTTAGTTTTTCTTTCATGAGGTCTTTTGAACCAATCTTAGTCTGGCCCCTTGCCTGAGACCAATTTGCCATGGGAGACCCTACCAGGAACACAAGGTTCCAGACAACACAGCCCCCAGGTTCATCAGGGCACACAAACCTCTCTACCACGGTAAGGTGCTGGTTCTTCAGAGAGGTATAGACCTACAGTCTATATATAGACCTACTTTTGAAAAACAACATTTATCAATAAGGTTCCCCTTAGCTGCTTTTGTACAATTATGCAGACTGAGAATGAGCCAGCACACACAGAAGCAGCATTGTCTCCGTGCTAATAATGCTAATGCTACAATCTGCTCTGTGTCCATCGTTTTGTCCCTGTCTCTCTTCTTCTGTACGTCCCTCTCTGCTGTAGTGCTGTCCAAAGGCTAGGTGAGCACCAGACATTACCGCTTCCTGGCGAACGGCGGGGGCTTCGTGTGGGCGGAGACCCAGGCCACCGTCCTCTACAGCAGCAGGACGTCGCTGCCCGAGGCCGTGGTCTGCCTCAACTTCATCCTCAGGTCAGATCAGAGCCATCAGGGGGGGGGGGGGGGGTTGTATTTGAGATTCACATTGACTTGTTATTGTTTTTCATTAGTTAGGCCTTTCCCTTGTGTAGTACTACTATTCTCTTTATTGCATTACATTTATTTTGCGTACACTAATTGAGTCTGTCTTCCATTCCTGCTGACTCACTCCTGTTCCCTGAGACGAGTTCTATATGTGCTTGTTGATCTACAATTTATTTTGGAAAAGCCAGTATTTTAGGTTTTTGCACAGAAGATGTGGGAAAAAGATGTAGTGTAAAGTTACATAACTGTGACCTAAGTGTTCAGAAACCAGTATCTCTTTTCCCTTTGTATTCACTCTGTATGTTCCTCTTCCTCTCTGCAGCGGAGTGGAGCAGCCGGACGTGGTTTTCTCCGTGGAGCAGACCCGCTGCGGCCGGCTGCCTGAAGCTGAGCCCCAACCAGCAGAGGATTCTGGGATTTCTGACCTCAGCCAGTCTGACTCCGGCAGTGAGTGTCTCACCATCACCGGTCAGTTTGAGGACGCCGGTTCGATTCCCAGCCCCGTGGCAGAGCTCTTCCTTCAAGTGAAGGAGGAGCTTCTGAAGGAGGCTTCAGAGGCGGAGGACCCCATCACCCCGCTGACAGGAGGTGGGGCTAACACATTTATATTTACTAAGCACCAGTGAGAAACGCTTCTGTAAACAAATATTATTATTATTATATATATTTAACTGCCAGGCCAAAAATGGGAACTAGCGATAGTATCACTATCATGTTGTACCTTCTTCTGCTGTTAAATTAAAAAGGTTTGATCGATTATTTTCAAGTAATATTAAATATATTTCATTTTACATAAGGCTCATCTTGCGACTTTTGTATTATCAAAAAGATATCAGTAAAATGTTTAAGTTTATTTTAGCTCAAATGTTTGTCCACACTTTATCACTTATTTTAAGTGTCAAACCAGCAGACGGTGCTAAACAATATACTTTAAATGATCCCATACAATTTAAACAGCGAGGCCCTTTTAGAAATGTGCAGTTAATTAAATGCATTCATCACCATTTAATTGTGATGCACAGGAACTCCCATAATGCTCTGCTTTATTTGGCGCAAATGTCAATACAAATGAGCTGTTTGATCATAACTCAGTGCTATTCAGTGTTTTCTTTGAACAGACATGGAGCAATACCAGCGGCAGCTCAGACACTCTGCAGCTCCCAGGGAACTCTTCTCTCCTGAACCTTTGTGTTGTGTCTCAGATTTATTGGAGCTGTCATTCTGCAGTCCCCGCGGTCAGTCCTCTGTGCCGGAGCACCCTCAAGAGCTGTGCACCCCCCAGCTGCGTCAGCTACTCTCACCCATCTTCAGCCCCCTCACTCCACCTTCCTCATCCTCCCCTGAGGATCAGCTGGTATATATCATACCAAGTGTTTTTTTTAAACTATGAAAGTGTTAGTGTCTGTCTGATGTCCCTCTGTCCTCTGTCCCTCAGAGCCCCTGTGAGGAGGGGGGGGGGGGGGGGGAGACGGAGACGCTCTCTGTTGGTCCAGGAGAGGGAAAGATACTGGAGTTACGAGCAAAAATAAAAATCACCTTCTTTTAGAAGTCTGTTTTCTAAGCCTTTTCACTTCTAGTTATGTTTTAAACTTTTATTTTTCAGAATTTGAATTTGAAAAAGTTAAAAATCTTGTTTTCTACTAATTTCAGATAAAAATCTGATTATAAAATGTTTAGTTGAGATGTTATACATCTGATATGCTATTCCAACCTGCACCTATGAGATTGATTCAATGCATCTGATGGTTGAGATCTGATAGCTGTAAAAAATAAAAATAAATCACTATGTTTGTTTTTTGCAGACAAAATGAGACAGTGAAGGTTTACTCTCTGTTTGAGTCTGTGCACAGCTTCATGTTTCTGTCTCTGAGCAGGAGGTGATGGATCTGGATATGTTGGCTCCGTATACCTCCATGGACAATGACTTCCAGCAGAGCGTCCTCAGCAGTGTGGACGACAAGCCCTCCTCCTCCTCTAAAGCGTCCGCTGGGAGGCCGGCAGACCCAGCCAGCAGGAAACGGTAGGAACAAGGCGTCAACTAGATAAACAGTACACTAATTGATTCGCCTTGTCTTGTACATTCCATTCTAATGCTGTATGACAAGCTTTTCTGATCATCTTTCTAATTAGATTTGTTGCACAATGAAACAAAGCAGCAGAAACACAAACACAAAAAAGAGAAACAAGTTGATAAAAAACAAAAAACCTGCTTTTATATATTTTTTATATTCTGCTTTTTCAGGGAATTCCCTTCCTATAGTGTGTTCTATACGTTTCTGTGCATGTCAATGGTCTGCAAAGGCTCAAATCCCTGTGTTCCCTCAGAGGCAGTGAAGTGGTTTACCCTCTGTATGGCAGTCCCTTTGTAACAATAACATGGGATGGGTCATCCTCAGAGTGCTCACATTAGCTGCTTGTGCATAGAGTTTTAGAAAAAGACAACAAATGTTCCACATGCTTTACCATGTCCCTGTCTATCTTTCAGGACTCATAACCCAGACGAGGAGTTGCTGATGATTCAGGACAAGAGACAGAAAGCAGATCCTTCCTCCATAGAAGAGGAACTGCTGCTCAGCCACAGACTGCTGGTGAGGCAGAGGAAATGTTTATACAGCAGCTTTTCTCAAAGACGTTAACAAAGTGCTTTTAGAGAATGAAAGGAACCTCGAGGACTGATTCAACATGTATCTGAAACTAGTGAACGTGAAGTTGAGAGGATGGAAGACATGTTCAGAGTCACAGTCTGTGCAGATCAGAGAGGAGGACAGTCAGGATGGAGCATCATTACCTTGCCTTCAATAGTTCCACTTTATAGAAGACAGAAAGCACCTTCCATTCACTGTGAAGCCCTCAACTTCCCTGTAACATTAGACTTCTCTCATAACTCATTCTAAAATGTTTAAACAAAAACATCACTTTTTCTAAAACAGGGCTTATAATTTAAAGAATCGGTTTCCCAAAATGTATGAATTTATTTTAAAGACGTTTGACATTACAATTAATCACACAAAGTGTTTTTAATTCCATCTTCAGGACTGTCTGGAGGTTCACTAGCAGGAACCACGCCACAACAGTGTGATGTTTGTAAATGTATTGAAGTAACATGTGAATGATGTGAGGGGGGGTGAAGGGATGGTCTGGGAGGACGAGCTGTGGTCCGTGCAGTGGGAGACTCAGAGTGGGGGTTCCGTCTCCGGCATGATCTGCGTGGGCTGATTACGGGCCCAAAAGAGTCGGATTAAATGGAACTGAGTGGAGCGTGTGCCCGTCTGAGATCGTTGAGATTGTTATGGATGTAAGTGTGGTAAGCTTGGGATGACCAGCGGCCCAGGACCTGGATGATTTGGTCGGAGATGCCCAGTCTCGCTGCTGTGGACACTGCACCAATGCGGAAGGAATGGCTCGAATAGTGTTCTGAGCGTATCCCCGAAATAAGCAAGACGTTGTGGAAGTGTTTCTGGAATCAGAAACGTGTGGCCATTTTCCCTGTTTCGGTGAGAAAGAGTGGGTGTTGAGGCGTTGCGTGTGCAGCGTACCTTGCGCTGAGGTATTTGGTTAGTGGCTCGTATGGGCTGAGATACGAGTTCAGGCGGAAGATGTGGAGGGAGTCGTTTGTGTGCAGGGATATGTCGGATAGGCTGAGGTGGTGGTGAGGGTTGTAGGCGGATGAAGTGGGTGCGAATTCGGAGCATCGCAGGAAGCCGAAGAATGCTAGCAGGAACATGCATTCTAGGGTAAGGTCGACCATTGGTGATATGTCTCCTGAGCGTAGGGAACGGATGCAGAGGCTGAGAAGGTCGGAAGTGAGTGGCAGTCGTTTGGCTGTGAGGGAGAGTTCCTGCTTACGTAATCCTTTGATGAGCATTGTGACGTGGCTATGGGACGTGGAAGGACATGGTTGGCCGCTGGCTATTTTAATGAAGAAGTTAATTCCGGCCAAGTATGTCTGAATAGTGTCCGGCACTTACGGATGGAATGAGCGTGAGTAATGAAATTGCAGACGGATATAACGTCCAGAGTGGGGAATGGTAGCTGGTATGCGCCGTGATATAGCTTAAAGCGATTCCAGCCGGTGAGATAGGCTGACAAGGTGCTTGGGGCGAGGCTGTTGAGGATGGCTTCCCGTGAAGCGTGTGAGAGTAGTTCCAGTTGTGGGTTTAGTTGAATGTGGTGGCTGAAAACGGTGGGACTGGTATGGGATGGAGATCCGCCTCTGGGGCCAAGTTTCTGAATTTCTGAAATTGGGAACGAGACAGAGAGTCAGCGATGCCGTTCTCATGACCTGGGATGTGTGCTGCTTTGAGGATGAACTGGTGTTGGGCAGAGATTAAGGTGAGTCTGCGGAGGAACTGCATGATGGCTAGGGAGCGAGATCGGCCTTTGTTAAGGATCTCTACGACTGCGCTGTTATCGGTGTGGATGAGTATGGCTTTCCTAGACCATTCGTGCCCCCAGAGAATGGCGGCTATGATGATGGGATATAGTTTGTGAAGTGCGGATGAAGGAGAAAGCGTCTGTGAATTGAGAGCTGTGAACTCCGGGGGCCAGGTGGATGAGAACCATCTCCCTGCGTAGTAGCCGCCGAAGCCTATGGAGGGGGCTGCGTCAGTGAAGAGTTGGATATCCTCGGGTTTGGTAATGAAATCATCATAAAAGAAAGAGATGCCGTTCCACGAGGACAGGAAGTCCTGCCAAAGGTGCATTTCCATTTTGCATGCGTCGTCGAGAACTAGTCGATCGTGGATGGAGGGAACTGACGCCGCTCTGTTCAGCAGGTTGGACAAGAAGGGTTTTGCTTGAGGTATTTTGCGGATGGCGTAATTTAGGTGGCCGAGGAGGGCTAACAGCTGCCATTTCGTGCATCTGTCTGCCTGTAAGTAATGTGACAGGAGGAGAGTGATGCGCTGTACTTTCTTTGAGGGTAGAGAAGCCTGGAAAGACATTGAGTGATGCCTAGAAACTCGATGGAGGTTTTAGGCCCTGAGGTTTTCTCTTCAGACAGAGGGATGCCAAGGTCTGAAAATGTTTGTATGAGTGTGCTCAGCCCGTGGCAGGGGGGTGAGGATGGTGGAGTGACGATGAGAAAGTCGTCAAGGAGATGGAGCACGTAGGGGAGTCTGTGGTTGTTTGTCAAGATCCAGCACAGAGCTTCTGAAAGGGAATCGAAGATTTTGGGACTGCTTCTGCAGCCGAATATGAGGCGTACTGAGAAGTAATAGGCTCCCATCCAGTACACTCCGAAGAAACGCCAGCAATCTGGGTGAATAGGCAAGATCGTGAATGCACTGGTGATGTCTGCCTTAGATAGCCATGCTCCACGGCCTGCTGAGCGGATGAGGGTGATGGCGTGGTCGATGTTTGCGTATTGCATCGAAAAGTCTGGGCTTGGAATGACGCTGTTAATGCTCGGGATGGCTAAGCCGTGTGGAGAAGACAGGTCTATTATGAGCCTCTTTTTCCCGGAGTATTTCCTAGTAGCTATGCCTATTGGACTGATGCGGAACACTGGAAAGGGAGGACTATCGAATGGGCCTATCATGAACCCTTCTTTGACTTCTTTGGCCAGTAAGGTGTCCCCCGGAAGATGTGCAGGCTTTCTGCTGTCCTGATGTCAATGGGGAGCTCATTCCACTATTTGGGAGCCAGGATAGCAAACCCACGTGTTTTTGCTGATGGGAACTTGGGTCCCCCTCGCAGTGAGGGTGCAGCGAGCTGTTTGGCTGATGCAGAGCGGAGTGCACGTGCTGGGGTGTACGGTTTAACCATGTCCTGGATGTAGGAAGGGCCAGATCCATTCACAGCATGGTACGCAAGTACCATTGTCTTGAAGTGGATTCTAGCAGTTACCGGAAGCCAGTGAAGGGAGCGGAGGAGCGGCGTGGTGTGGGAGAATTTAGGAAGGTTGAAGACCAGACGAGCCGCTGCATTCTAGATGAGCTGCAGAGGTCGGATGGCACATGCAGGTAGACCAGCCAGGAGGGAGTTGCAGTAGTCTAGGCGTGAGATGACAAGAGTCTGGACCAGAACCTGCGTCGCTTTCTGGGTCAGCTGGGGACGTATCCTCCTGATGTTGTAAAGCGTGTATCTGCAGCAGCGAGTTGTAGCAGCGATGTTTGCAGTGAAGGACAGGTTGTTATCTAGGGTCACACCCAGATTCCTTGCAGTCTGAGTCGGGGAAACAATAGAGGTGCCAATGTTGATTGTTAGGTCAAGAGTGGGACAATCTTTTCCCGGGAGGAAAAGCAGTTCAGTCTTGTCAAGGTTGAGCTTGAGGTGGTGAGCAGACATCCACTGAGAGATGTCAGCTAGACAAGCAGAGATGCGTGCGACGACCTGGGTCTCTGAGCGGGGAAAGGACAGAATTAGTTGGGTATCGTCAGCGTAGCAGTGGTATGAAAAACCATGCGGGCTAATGACTGATCCGAGCGAGTTTGTGTACAAGGAGAAGAGGAGGGGACCAAGAACAGAGCCCTGAGGGACCCCTGTAGTTAATTGACAAGGGTCGGACTCCGACCCTCTCCAAGTAACCCTGTAGGTGCGGTCTTTGAGGTATGAGGTGATGAGGGAAAGTGCAGAGCCTGAAACTCCAAGTTCTTGGAGAGTGCGAAGGAGGATCTGATGGTTCACCGTGTCGAATGCAGCAGACAGGTCCAAAAGGATGATGACAGAGGAGAGGGATGCTGCTTTAGCCGTGTGCAGTTCCTCAGTGACAGCAAGGAGGGCAGTTTCTGTGGAGTGACCTGCCTTGAAACCAGACTGGTGCGGATCCAGAAGGTTGTTCTGATGGAGATAACAGGAGAGTTGTTTAAAGACAGGAACGGGAGGAGAGAGACAGGCCTGTAGTTTATAACATCAGACGGGTTGAGAGTGGGTTTCTTTAGTAGAGGGTTTACTCTTGCCTCCTTGAGACTGTTTGGAAAGTGACCAGAAGTTAGAGAAGTGTTGATGAAATGGGTGAGAAACGGTAGAATATCAGGAACGATAGTCTGAAGGAGGTTTGAAGGGATAGGGTCCAGAGGACAGGTGGTAGGACGGGCAGAGGTAATGAGGGTAAGAACCTCACTTGGAGAGAGAGGGGAAAAGGAGGTTAGTGTGTTGGTGAAAGGTGGGTCTGGTGACCCAGCGGTGAGTAAAGGTGAGTCAGAAAAAGAAGAGCGAATATCATCAACCTTTTTTTCAAAGTGGTTAACAAAGTCGCTTGACAGAAGGGAGGAGGGGGAAGGGGCTTTGGGAGGGTCCAAGAGGGTGGAGAAGATGGAAAATAGTTGTTTGGGATTGGAATAGGAAGATTGGATCTTTTCTTGAAAGAAAGTGCTTTTTGCCTGAGAGATCGAAGCAGAGAAAGAGGAGAGGAGAGCCTGATAGGTTAGGAGGTCGTCATGGTGTTTGGATTTCCACCGTTTCCCCTCTGCTGCCCGAAGGACGGTTATATTAGCACGCACCAACTTCACCAACAACGATCCACGGCGGGTGTGGCAAGGTATACAGCACATCACCAACAACAAAAACAATAACAGCACAACGCTTGACGGGGACGCCTCACTGGCAGAGGAACTTAATTGTTTCTTTGCTCGTTTTGAGGTCAATGCAGTAGAGACGGACACAACAACCTCACCAGCATCCAACAGTCACACCCTCACTGTGCAAGAGCATGATGTGAGGCGTGTGCTCAGAGCGGTGAACCCGAGGAAAGCTGCAGGCCCTGATGGCGCGACGGGAAGGGTGTTGAAGGAGTGTGCAGACCAACTTACGGAGGTCTTCACAAAGATCTTCAACCTGTCACTCTCCAAATCCATCATCCCTTCGTGCCTGAAATCTGCCACAATCATCCCTCTGCCAAAAAAAAACATCATCTCCAGCCTCAACGACTACCGTCCGGTAGCACTCACACCGCTCATCATGAAGTGTTTCGAGAGGCTGGTCCTGCAGCACATCAAAACCATTCTCCCACCCACCTTCGACCCAAATCAGTTTGCGTATAGAGCAATAGGTCTACAGAGGATGCCATCGCCACTGTTCTTCACAGTGCACTGTCCCACCTTGAACACCAGGGGAGCTATGTGAGGATGCTCTTTCTTGATTACAGTTCTGCCTTTAATATAGTCATCCCGGGAAGATTGGTTTCCAAGCTATCTGACCTAGGATTTTCCCCAAACATCTGCCAATGGATTAAGGACTTCCTAACTAACCGCCTCCAGACAGTGAGAATAGGCCCTCACCTTTCCTCCACCCTCACACTCAGCACCGGTTCACCACAAGGCTGTGTGCTGAGCCCCATGCTCTACTCCCTGTACACCTATGACTGTGCCCCCACTCACCCCACCAACACCATCGTCAAGTTCGCGGACGACACAACCGTGGTTGGACTGATCACAAGAGGAGATGAGTCAGCCTACAAGGATGAAGTCCAGAGACTGGCAGTGTGGTGATCAGATAATAACCTTGTTCTGAACTCCATAAAAACAAAATAACTCATTATAGACTTCAGGAAAAACAGCACAACACCAGATCCACTGTACATCAACGGCAACTGTGTGGAAAGGGTTCCTGCCTTCAGGTTCCTCTGCACACACATTGCTGAAGATCTATCCTGGTCTATCAACACCACAACATCTGTGAAAAAGGCCCAGCAGCGACTCCACTTCCTGAGGATCCTCAGGAAACAAGGAACAACCTGAAGGAGAAGCTCCTGGTGTCTTTCTACTGCTGCTCCATAGAGAGTGTGCTGGCAAATTGCCTAACCACGTGGTGTGCCAGCTGCTCAGAAAAGGACAGGAAAGTCCTTCAGAGGGTCATCAACACAGCCCAGAAGGTCATCGGCTGCTCACTGCCTTCTCTGGAGGAACTCTTCAGCCAACGTTGCCTCAACAGAGCAGGCAAAATAATTGCAGACTCTTCACACCCTGGACACTTCCTGTTTGCTCTTCTGCCTTCCGGTAGACGCTACAGGTCAATTAAATCAAGGACAAACCGACTGAAAAACAGTTTCTACCCCAGAGCCATACGAGAACTGAACACCGTCAAACGCTGAACTGAACAGTTACAACTTCCAACTGCACTACTTTTTAATAGTTGTATTCAGGGGCGGCGGGTGCTGTAGGCTAGGGAAGGCTAAGCCTTCCCAAATATTTGTGTAACTGCATCCTGGTAAAATAAAAATATAATGTCTTTGACATTAGCGCTGCTATGCAGCCACCTGTGCCCTGTACCACGAAGCCAGTTCAACATACCCTGGATATGCTTGAGTTATCTTAACTAACCCTAACAAACGAGATCTCGCTAAACAGTCCTACGGCGCTGGTTATCAACTCGGTAAATCAAGCCAGGGTTTCTCTCTCCAGCTGAGAACGCGTTCACGTGAAAGGGGCGGGGTTAGCTACATTTGACCAATCACAAACAGGGACAAGTGTACTGACAGCGCAACATCATACTTCATTAATGAAAAGTAAACTCATATTAGACAAATATGAACTTTAAACATCCATGATGGCTTAAACATATAATCCAGGATACAAGCCACATAGTTGCACCTGCAAGGAGAATACAGAACAACTCGTTAAAAAATAATGCGGGCATGTATGCATGTTGGTATGGATGTGTGAGCATATGTTTATGTGTGTATATGTTTATATAGATATATTTATTCGTTTTATGTGGAAATGCACTGTGAGGATTGCTTTTTTAAATTTCGTTGTACCTGGTGCGATGACAATAAAGGAATTATATTCTATTCTATTCTATTCTATTCAGTGCGTCATTTAGCCAGGGAGCAGGAGGGGACTGACGAGCCTGCAGAGATGTGAAAGGACAGAGAGAGTCCAGAGAGGAGAGTTTCTGCAGCAGAGTTTGGAGGCAGGAGTTGGAACGAATCAGAGGAAGGGAGGGCTGAGAGAACCGATGAGGCAAGGGGAGAGGGGGAGAGGGAACGAAGGTTACGGCGGACAGGTGCAGGATGAGAAGAGATTAGTTTGTTATGTTTGGAAAGGGGTAAAGAGAATGAAATGAAGAAGTGATCGGATGTGTGGAGTGGGTTTACAGAGAGGTTAGAAGTAGCGCAGTTCCTTGATGATGAGATCAAGATCAATATGAGATCAAGGACATTGCCAGCTTTATGAGTTGGTGGGGATGGAGACAGTGAGAAAGCAAAGGCGGTCAACAGAGATGTTAGTTCGTCTATCTTCCCTGTCTGGAGGTTGAAGTCTCCGAGAAGTACAGCGGGAGGACCAGTTTCAGGGATGTGTGAGAGGAGATGATCTAATTCCTCCAAGAAGTCCCCCAAGGCGCCTGGTGGACGGTAGAGAACAACAATGGTTAACTGTATAGGATGGGTTACTGTGACGGCATGGAATTCAAAGGTGGAAGGAGTGAAGTTAGGTAGCTTGAAGAGGGAAAAGCTCCAGTTGGGAGAGAGCAGGAGACCAGTGCCACCTCCTCTGCCAGTGGGTCTGGGTGTATGGGAGACATGGGCGGTTCTAGGGGGGGGGGGGGCAGGGGGGGCCAGTGCCCCCCTAACACTGACAACGACCCCCCTGTGGCCCCCCTAAAAATGAAAAGTGAAAAAAAATAAAAATTAATGATTCATTACACGATTTATTGAATGACGGAATAGGCGGAACTAACGTTATTTGTCATTCTAGTCGGACCCATTAGAGCGGTGCACTCAGGACCCATTAGAGCGGTGCACTCACTTTCACTGTCCGGCTGAAGCGCACGAAAAACAAACACTTTTCATCTCGGATCATCAGAGGCTGTTAAATCCAAGAAAGACTGATTGAAACCTACGTTTCGAGAGACTACGATAATTGAAGGAGTTAAACTATTGTATCCGTGTAATTGTAGATGTAAAGTAGAGATGTAACTGTTCATTGCCTTTATTTTTATATAAATATTATATGGTGCTAGTGCAAAAATTGTACTATAACTTAAGCTGAAGCTAACAGTAATAACTAAGATATATCTGAAATAAATAAGTGTACTGGAACAAATACCAATAACTGTATTGCATTGTTTTCTTATGCGCAATTACTTCATACTGTCTAGTTCTCTTTTTCGTCCTGCATTTATTGTGCCCCCCTCAGAAAATAACTGGCCCCCCAGTGGCCCCCCCAGTCAAATTGGTCTAGAACCGCCACTGATGGGAGAAGGAATATGCTGTGGAGAGAGCTGCTGGGGTGGATGTGTTGGATGGAGTAATCCAGGTCTCAGTGAGAGCAAGGAAATCATATTAAATAAAATTAATACATTTCTGACAGACAGGCCTCGTGGTGTCCGTAGGCTTGCCCTCACTGTCAGAGATATAGCTAAAATACTTCCAAATTTCGCTTCTGGCGTCTTTTTTGTCAACAAGCCGAGGCGCAGCGGCAGTTGCACTCCCACTTGCAGCCATGCTTCTCGTTCTATTTCGTATATGGTTGGCTTCGCCCTCTAAGGCTATCGCTATTGGGTAATCCCCCTGCGCCCCCGCGGAGCACTGAAAACTTGTAGTCCACGCCCACCCTTAATGTGGGCCCCACCCTCGGGCCTCCTTCCGGTATAAATAGGAAGGAGGCCCGGCAATCTGCTCACTCTTTTCTTCAGCAAACCAGCACAGTTACTGAAGCACAGCAATTGAGAATCATCATGAGCAACAACTGCGTCCGTGATTGTCCCTCATGTGGCTCTGGGTTCATAATGAGTTATGACCAGCAGAGATAAAAGCAGTATGCGAATCCTGCCTGGGGTCAGAGCACGCGTACGCGGCTCTAAACCAGCAGGTAGCATGCACACACTGCGCTCGTCTCCCCTCGGGCGACAGGAAGCGGAGAGCGGACGCTCTTGCTGCTGCGGCCGAGGAGGACGATTGGCCCGTCCAGGCTTACGAGCCGCGGACGGGGCCTCGTGTCCCTGGGGCCGAGTGCCGGGCAGGAGTCCGAAGAAAAGCAACTCCTGCCCCGCCTCCCTCCACGGTTCAACGTGCGGTTCTCCCCTCCCTCCTCTCCTCCGGACGGGGGAGACAGAGTCGGAGCAGGGTGCCAGCTTGGCGGCCGAACATGCTTTCCCCCTCTCCGTCACCACAGCGCGGCGGCGAATAACATCGTGATGCTCTCCAACTCGGTGGTGGTGACACTGGTCGAGCGGTCCACCACCGAGGCAGAGGAAATCAGCAAGGCGGCCAGCACGGTGCTCATTCTGTGCGCGTCCGTTGCTGTCTCCCAGGCGAGGATTTCCGCGTGGGTGACACAGATCCAGCGCCACCTCTGGCGGAAGCAGGCGTCTGTTACGGAGACGGCCAGAAAAGTGCTACTGGACGCTCCAATCAGCCCGGACGGGCTGTTCGGACCCCAGTTCCACGCCATGGTGGAGTCCATGAAGACGGCTGCGGAACAGGCGGACGGCATTCGCTAGCATGTACAGCTGGCTCCAGCCTGCTGAGCGCCCACAGCGGCACCAACGCCCGCAGCAGTTGCGAGGCAGCAGGGTCTCCCGGCGGCGAGTCAAAGGGGAGTGAGGCTCCCCCGCTCCTGGTCTGCTCCGCGAGAGCCTCCGAGGAAGCAGAGCCGGTAATTAAGCCAGCTGCCACTAATTTGTTGATTACGTAGACAGCAGGGCTCGCGGCAGAAGCCTGCCGGTTTTAACCTCAGTTAATAACCTGCAGGGCTCGCGGCATTCCTCTGTCCGAGATACGCCTCCTACACACGGTCATAATAAACCCATGAGCGCCGTTATAACGCCTCCTGTGGACAGCACTGCACACACCTCCATCCATCCCCTGAGCGTATACGCGCCTCATGATGAGAGCCGGAGTGAGACGCAGCGTGTGGAGGCCCCCGCGCAGCCCTTTCGGTCCAAGCACACCTTGGGTTGCCTCACGGGCAGCGCAGGAATGCATACTTCCACGTACCCATCATCCCGAAACACAGGAAATAGCGTTTGGATATTTCCTGGCTCCTCGCATTTTTTGTGTATAGAAGGCTGGAGCCACTACACAGAGGAGGGATGAGAGTGTGTTTTCCTCTGGACGACCTGCTATTTGCTGGCTCGCTCCAGGGAGGAAGTCGCTTTACAGACGGTACATTCGTATCGCATCTGTCAAAGCCTGGGTTTCAGTGAATTGGAAGAAGAGCTGTCCTCTTCCCTCTCAGACAATCGTTTATCTGATAGTGGAATTAAACTCAGCCAGCAGCAGAGCGCGCTCTCGCGGCAGTGAGTGGAGAAACTGACAGCTCTCCTCTGGCGTGTCACAAACCCGCACAGCCCTCTCCGTGATGCATGCTGCTCAGCGTTGGCGTCAGCTGGTCACGTGGGGATCCCCCTGGGTCTCCCCCACAGGTGGAGTCTCCAGAGGTGGTTCATTCGCTGCAGAAGCCTGCTGTTTTAACATATCGGTTTATAAACTGCAGAGATCGCGGCATTCCTCTGTCCCAGATATGCCTCCTCAAGGTCGGCGTCATGTGTCGCGTTCACACCGCCGGGACTACTCAGTGCCAGTGTTATGCCGTAGGTTGAAGCCTTGCCGTGGATTGAAGCCCTGTTCGCGGGGACGCGCAAAGGTGACGTCATCGCCTGTATTGAGCGTTCACACCCTTTTCTAAGCTTTTTTCACCCTTTTCTAAGCTTTTTTCTCTCTTTTGAATGATATATCAGATTAAACAGCAAACGGCTGAATAAATAATGTGCATACAATTGCGAGGAGGCTCGTTTTAAGGACAAATTTTTCAGATCTGTCACAATCTTCGTATTGGAATAAACTTCCGTGTTTGAGTGTATAGTCCCACTCTGTTATGTTCCTCCTTCCTACAGAACAGACGATGACAGGATAATATGTGATTTGTCAGTATAGTCCTATTTCTTAAAACCTTCTCTGTTGTTTAAGTGTCTGATAACCACAAATAGTAAGCAATGATATAACAGTAATGATATCACATGATCAGACACTGTATTATTTTAAATCAAGCCTAAAAGATAATGTGTTCAAACTGGCTTCACTCACTTGAATTGCTCCTTTGAATATCATTTTTATATATTCCTACACATGTTTGTATTGTAATGCCACTCATATTTTTTTTTTAAATTGTATTTTAAGGTGACATTGAATGCTTTGAAAGGTGCCCTAAAATAAGGTGTATTATTGATCTTATATCTGTGCCTCTATTACATTACATTTCATTTTCTATCACACTATTAATGTTCCTTATTTTAGACTAGGTTAATCCTGGTGTGAATAGGGAAGATCTGCACTGTTCTCTACATAACATGTTCAGAGCAGGTATTTCTCCTGCCGGATTTGGAACCCCCCCTATATCTTTCTCCAGGATAGTCACAACTTCACCAAAATCACACTGGTGCTTGCTGTCCCCCTCTAGTTTGTGCTCGCAAAAGCATTTTACTCTGGGCCCTGCAGGTGAAAAACTAAAGAGGGGCTTCAAAATCCGGCAGATCAGGTGTTGGTGCTGCCGGATTTGGAACCCCCCCTATATCTTTCTCCAGGACAGTCACAACTTCACCAAATTCACACTGGTGTTGCCTGTTCCCCTCTAGTTTATGCTCACCAAAGCATTTCACTCTGGGCCCAGCAGGTAAAAAAATAAAGAGGGGCTTCCATATCCGGCAGTGCAGTTGTTAGAGCTGCTGGATTTTGAAGCGCCCCCTGTAATTTTGGCCAGGATAGTCACAACGTCACTAAAATCATACTGGTGTTGCATGTTCCCCTCTAGTTTATGCTCACCAAAGCATTTTACTTTCGGCCCAGCAGTTGAAAAACTAAAGAGGTGCTTCCATATCCGGCAGAGCAGACTTTTATTTCTGAGGAAGATTAAGATTTGCATGCAGTCCAAGTCATTTCTGTGTAATATCTGAATACAATTATTCTTTTTCCTGGCAAATAAAAATCCCTGTTTTAAGTGTTTTGAATTCTTTCAACAGCGTTCTTTATTACCAGATCAGGGTTCAGCAACCGTCTCCGGAGCCGCATGCGGCTCTTTAAGCCCTCTGCTTTGGCTCCCTTGACCTTAGACAAAAATAAGAAGGAAATTATATAGGCTACAAATATTTGTAGGAATATTTATATTTTTTTGCATGGTTGAAAAATGTTTTGTATCTTGTATGAGGTGATACTGTGACACATAAATAATGCGTTATATCCTGATACGGTCCCGCACCAGCGCATTTTCTTGCAGGTGAATAACCTGACCCCCAGCTCGATGAGCGAACTATGGATAAATTAAAGAAAATAAAAGTATCTAAGGAAAACAGAGGATGTAATCCTGCGTAGACAGAGGTATATGCTTGCACGTGTGCTTTCACAGCTAACGATGCTGGCGTCCGTTTGATAGAGAGAAGTTGTTAAAAGGTGCTTCAGCCTTTACAGGCATATTGGAGGAAAACCACGGAAGAGGTAGACAGCTGACGATCTACAGTCATAATTCAATCAGTTAATTATTTTTAGGATGCAGATATGTTTTATTTATTTCAAAGTGGGCCCATTTTAATCGTATTTATGTTCTTCAAATGTGCAGAGGACTCCAGTGCTGTGTTTAATTTATTTTAAAGTAGGCCTGTGTCCACACCTGTCATATTACGCCACTTCCATATTTATTTACGTTATACGTAAATCGTAATTTCACTTTTACCCATAAACACTTAAGACGCGCCAGAAATTACATTATCAAGCAGCAGGCTAAATAATGTAATTCATTTCAGAGTAAAATTACAGGGGGCGCTTCAAAATCCGGCAGCTCTAGCACCTACACTGCCGGATATGGAACCCCCTCTTTAGTTTTTCAACTGCTGGGCCCAGAGTAAAATGCTTTGGTGAGCATAAACTAGAGGGGAACAGGCAACACCAGTGTGATTTTGGTGAGTGTATGACTATCCTGGCCAAAATTACAGGGGGCGCTTCAAAATCCGGCAGCTCTAACAACTGCACTGCAGGATATGGAAGCCCCTCTTTAGTTTTTGTACCTGCTGGGCCCAGAGTGAAATGCTTTTGTGAGCATAAACTAGAGGGGAACAGCAAGCACCAGTGTGATTTTGGTGACGTTGTGACTATCCTGGCCAAAATTACAGGGGGCGCTTCAAAATCCGGCAGCTCTAGCACCTACACTGCCGGATATGGAACCTCCTCTTTAGTTTTTCAACTGCTGGGCCCAGAGTGAAATGCTTTGGTGAGCATAAACTAGAGGGGAACATGCAACACCAGTGTGATTTTGGTGAAGTTGTGACTGTCCTGGACAAAGTTGTAGGGGGGGTGCCATATCTGGCAGGAGAAATACCTGCTCTGCTGAACATGTTATAGAGAACAGTGCAGATCTTCCATATGGACACCATGATGAACCTAGTCTTAAATAAGGAACATTAATAGTGTGATATAGGCACAGATATAAGATCAATAATACACTTTATTTTAGGGCACCTTTCAAAGCATTCAATGTCACCTTAAAATACAATAAAAAAAAAAATATGAATGGCATTACAATACAAACATGTGTTGAGTAGGAAACCATAGAGGAAAATTACATTCAAAGGAGCAATTAAAGCGAGTGAAGCTAGTTTGAACACATTATCTTTTAGGCTTGCTTGAAAATACCACAGTGCTGACATATGTTATATCATTACTGTCATATAATTGCTTACTATTCGTGGTTATCAGACACTTAAAGGGATAGTGGAAATGGAACCTCAAATAGTTTTGTTTTAACTTATATACAAGCATAATTACGTACCAAAACAATCACACCTGATTAAAAAAATATAATAAATGCCTTACGCATGTTAGAAGCACTTTATTGCAGCTTCCCCGAAGTTTTTTAGAAACGAAATGTTCGACTCAGCCAAACCGGAAGTGACGAAAACTTAGGAAGACGATACGATAACAAACGATGGCGTCTATGCAGAATGAACGTGGAAGGGCAAATATACCAGACAAAGAAGAAGGATTGTACGAGGTATCCAGTGATGATAGCGAGTCAGAAACATCCTCTCGGCTTTCCTACGAAAATGTCATTTTAGGAACTGAATCTGAATCCGGTTCAGTAAGCGACGATGGTGACAATATTGAGTCAGACGATGGACCATTACGTCCTTATTTGTTCGAGCCCGAGCCCGAGGTGATGGTTCACGGCATGGGCAATGGCGAGGATGACCAGGACCAGGCGCCAGATGATGCACCCCTACGCACAAATAATCTTGACTGGTAGGTCCCTAAGCATAGCTCACGCATCTTAAGATCACCTGTAGCCTTTACAAATATTAATCATTGTTAACCAGTTAATCCCGAAGGTCCCCCCAGTGGACCCCTCCCACAGTTTTTTTTCTCTCACATGTCTCAGGGCTTCTTAACATTTATGAAACTATTAATGTTTCATACCCTTTTAAAGGTAAGAAACTCCGCTAACTGACAATAAGAACAATTGTTAGCTAGAAAAAACACAAGCGTAATACCAAGCCTTTGAATTAGCATTGAGCTAACACACAACACACGGTAGAAATGCCCTTATTACTATCTTAACTGCACAAACAAGATATACGATTTAAAGCTGAGACTCCACAGATTCCACACATGTAATATCATCACTGTAAGACCTCGAATTCCTATAGCTATCAGCCAGAAAAGAGAAAGTAAACAACATCCTGTTCCAAAAATATTACAATAATTACGTCTTACCTTTTTTGATTTGTGATCAAAAGTTGTGTTCAACGGAATAAAAACGCATCTCAAGGTTAATCCAATGTCGTTGTGTCACGTAGAATTTTTTACTGATAATCAATCATCATATTTATGGCAATATACTCGGCTATTCACATGCAAATGCTATTGAATGTCCGCCATTGTTTGTGCCCGTCTTCCTATGCTCTCGTCATCACCCGAAGATTCCCGACGATTCCCGAAGTATTTCGTTTCATTGAGAGGGCGCAGTAAAATTGAAAATAAAATGAAACTAGGCGCATGAAATTTAAAAAAAAAATTTATTATGCTTATTTTTAATAAAAATACATAAGTTAAACCCAAAATTCGCGGATTTCCACTATCCCTTTAAACAACAGAGAAGGTTTTAAGAAATAGGACTATACTGACAAATGACATATTATCCCGTCATTGTCTGTTCTGTAGGAAGGAGGAATATAACAGAGTGGGACTGCACTCAAAAACGGAAGTTTGTTCCAATACGAAGATTGTGACAGATCTGAAAAGTGTCCTTAAAACGAGCCACCTCGCAATTGTATGCACATTATTTATTCAGCCGTTTGCTGTTTAATCTGATGGGAAATATATCATTCAAAAGAGAGACAAAAGCTTATTAAACTAGACGAACGCTCAATACAGGCGATGACGTCACGTTTGCGCGTCCCCGCGAACAGGGCTTCAATCTACGGCAGGGGTGCCCAACCTTTTTTGAACCGAGAGCTACTTTTAAAGTTGCCAGTCTGCCGAGATCTACCAGTCCAAATAGAGAGGCCTAGCCATACTGACAGCCTACTACCAAATACACACTTCTACTTGTATAAAACTGACCTTTGTACGATTAATACTTCATAAAATACTGCAGATCCTTTATCTTACCTCTTTCTAATCTACACACATACAAGTATTTAACTGAAGTTACACAACAGTGTTGTTGATACAGAGTTCAAGAAACATTGAACAGTGCTGCCACATATGACACAGGGAAAAAAGAAAAGACTCTGAACCCTTTCTTTGCCATTATATAAAAATAGTGTTGCTACAAAAGTATAAATGAGGCTTACTAATAAGACAACTCAGATCTGAAGCTACACAGGAATCTGCTGCCAAAGTGCAATAAAAAAGACAAAATTAATAGAATCAAACCCTTTTTTTGTTGCATTTTAGTAGAGTATAAAAAGAAATGCCTTTAAAATAGGATGCAAGCAACACTAGTTTATTAACCTGAATTGATAATAGACTATAATCAATTTAAACAGAACAGATCTGAATGTTTGCATTTTTATACCATTTTGTACAATAATTATAATGAATAAGTTCAAACAAACTAAAACTTACAGCTGATTAATAACGGTATCTAACTTGAGTTTTTATTATATCAAAAAACCTGTTGAAATGCTACTGTTATTTTTACTGTCCCCCAAAAGCGCGTCGCAGCCTCCAGGAATGCTTCTTTCGCAACTTCTCTGTCTTTGAAAGACTTCATGTGTTTCGCAAGAACGTGACTGACACGATACGATGCTCTTGTTGTTGGGCCTGGTGAAAATGGACTGCTGTGCATTTAGCTGTCCTTTCAGGCCCCTCCCCTTTTGGGAGCGTTGGGCAGAATTAGGAGGGAATTCCGTCTCGTAGCGTTTGTGCACTGTTTTGAAATGCCGCTCCTAAATTACCCTTCTTCGATAAAGCCACGCTCGCATTGCAGATGAGACAGATGGACTTTGAATTGGAATATACAAAAATAATCATCCTCCCACTTTTTCGGAGTGAAAATTATATATTTTGGGCTTTTTTGCTTCTGCCATAATTGCGGTCTTGTGTGTGTGCGGACTGTCACTCCTGTTGACACGGAAAACGTCAGCGAACTATTGCCCACTGCCCACCAGCCACGCCCCGACATATGGGGTCACGCCGGCCAATCACAACGCTTTGATGCGTTCAAGTGCATTATTCTGGCACAGGAAGATTATGTTACAGGACATTAACGATAAAACAGAATGTTGTTGTTCTATTTTTAGACACATCTCGCGATCGACTGGGAATCTCCCCGCGATCGACCGGTCGATCGCGATCGACTGGTTGGGCATCCCTGATCTACGGCAAGGCTTCAATCTACGGCACAACACCGGGAACTCTTTTGAACATTTTCAGTCCCTGCTAGAGAGGTGGTACGAACCTGGTGATAAAAGAGTGCCAATTTCTATTCTATTTCTATTGGCTGGGCGAATTGCAAACCACGCCCCGTTAGACTCTGAATTTCTTTTGTTAGGCAGCCATTTTTTTCCTCGCTACAAAACCAACCACATCCACACCTGAGCGAGTAGTTTTTTTGTACTTTAAAGCAGTTATGACCACACGTACTACAACCCCGGAGAGGTGGAATGATGAGGAAGTGTCGGCGCTTCTGGCCATTTACTCTGAGGACGGGATGCAGCAGCTTCTACAGAAAGCAGTTCCCAACTCCAAATGTTTTGAGCGATGTTCGCAAAAGCTACTTGAGCTGGGAATCGTACACAGTGCACACGGATGCCGGGTAAAAATAAAGAAACTCAGGCAGGACTATACAAAAATTAAAGACCACAATAATAAGAGTGGTAACGATGTTCTATTGTTATTATATATATATATATTGCCACTGTTTTTTAATACTGACACCTAACTTGCACTAAGGTGTGTCTGCTGCTATATATATTGCCACTGTTACATTGTTTTGAAACTACTTACACTTTATTTTACATTTCACACTTTTATTTAACTTCAATGTACATGCATACGACACACCTGGAACAGCGTGATGCCGTTATTGTTATGTCTTGACTGTGCAATAAAACAAACAAACTGGCGAAGCTTTATTTATTGTGTCCCACCCCAAATTTGCAGAATAGAAGAATGTGAGAGCAGACAGGTGTCGGTGGTTGAATTTATCTACAATGTTGCAACCTTGTGCAGCAATGGCAGGGGCAGAAACACAAGTCTTACACACATAAACACAAATCATTTATCATGTCATTTGTTTTAGATAAATAAGGGAAAAACACCAAACAAGGGTTAATGTCCTTTTCCTAAATCAGCCTGAGGGGGTAATATATAATAAATACATAAAGATAAAGTCCATTGTTATAATGGGGTATTTTATTTGTAAATTACCCTTATGAACTCCATCATGTCTGAGGTTGGAAAGTAAACAAACGCCTCATACAGCGGGTGGGCTTTATACCCCCCCCCCCCCCCCCCCCCGTGGAGTTCTTCTTCTCTCGTTTTTTTTTGTACCTGCCGTGAAGTGGTTTTGCGGCCTGCCAGTAAACCCAGAGAAGAAGAAGACGAAGTGACGTCAGCGTAATCTTGCCTCAGGGAAAGTACTGCGGTGTGAATGCGATTGGCACTAGCCCCCTGGCGGATTCAGTGCCGTGGTACTTTAGTGCCGGCACTAAAGTACGGCAAGTCCTGCGGTGTGAAAGCGGCTATGGGGGGTCATTCGCGGGCCATGCCCCCCCAAATGAGTCACTGTGCCCCCCCAACGCAGGATGGGCAAGCCTTGCCACTTTGCCGTTTAAAAAAAAAAATCATATAAGGGAAAACGTTTCCACTAAAGGTTTTTTGTGTGAAATACGTCAGAAATAAAGAATACAAATATAAAACACAGCCTGAGCTGTGCTCACTGCTGCTCTCTGATTGGTGTGTTGCTTGACCAATGACCCCCGACCTTTGTTTTGTTATCATTACGTGGCTGTGTGTTTAGATCAAGCGGCAAACTGTGGGGTAGAGCCGGGAAGCCAATACGGAAGTGCCACACACTGCAGTTCATATATTGGCCGATAGGCGATGGCTGCAGAAAGGAGCAATTTCCATAGACCCCCATGTTAAAATGCCCAACTTTACAGAAGAAAAAAATATGTTTCTACCCCTGGCTCCATACATTTTATTATCGATATAGTTAGATTCCACCTTCATGATTATGGATCTGTGAGTGAATTGTTTTCTAACGCGACCCTTTTATTTATATTAGGTCTTAAAGTTTGTGCATAAATTAGGGCGTGGTCACATTGAGTGACGGCTCTGTCAAGTGCCTGCCGCTGTTAGCTTCTTGTCTCTCTGCTAGCTGCTCCGTGAAGCTAGCTACAGGGACTCTGGCTGCTCAGCTCATCCAGGAAACACAACTTGTAGCCGGCCGTGGTTGTTTGTTCTTCATGCTTATATATCGGACTATTGTGACTCGCTCTGCGGTTAAAACAGACGGTGCATGAATGCGGTTTTGCGTTAAGTGAAATTCTAGTGCTCTATTTATGTGTTAATGATTTTAATCAGCTACGTAATGAATGGTAAGGCTTGGGTTAGCATGTAAGCTAGTGGTAGCTACATCGGTGCTAACGATTGTAATCGTAGCCTCCAAGTTAAAATCATAGACTGTATATATAAAGGTTACAACGAAATAGACAAGTGTTAAGTGGGATAATACTGTTGAACAAACGGCTTCTGTTTGAGGTTGATACAATAAGGTTACATCCTTGTAACTTAGAGATATTTTATTATGTAGGTAGAACTGTATGCATCTAAGGTTAATTTAAATTGGCTATGCTCAAGTATAGACAAGCTAATGTCGAAGTAGTGTATGTGAAATCAACCTCACAATAAGATGTGTGTATATTACAATTATTAATGTCATATTTCAAGATGATTACAGATATTACAATATGGTTGGTTGAGCTGGAGTTCATTATTGAGCTTACACGTTAACGTCAGGGGCGTCGCCTGGACCTGGAAACATTCGGGGCTTAGCCCACAGTGGCGGCGCTACAGTCAAATGTTCTACTGCAAGACTCCTCAAACGCACATACACAATTGCGCCATCTAGTGTCACAAACGTATGCCTGCATTAGCTTTGTTACGGCAATGGATTGTGGGAGATTCTCATAGCACGTGAGGATCTCTTGAGGGTAAGGTGCCTGTATTATGTCGGTGGACAAAATGTATGTTTTTATTTTCTAAGGACAATAACGTTGTGTTTGTGTAACAAGCCCCGCTATGCAGGGCGCGATGACAGATATTATTCCTGCAAAACAGGAGAAATGATGAACAACCAAATTCTTAGCTGCTCGTTTGGCGGGTCTTGCCAGAATTTATTATTCATTTGGCACACACAATTGTTAATGCCCTTAACCATTTGACACAACACACACACAATTGTTAATGCCCTTAACCATTTGACACAACACACACACAAAATACTTAGGATATAAACCTGGAAAATATGTAAGTACAAAATGTATAGGAGCTGTAAACAATTACATTTACTTGCATTCACTTTGATCAAAGCTCAGTTATGCTAAATTAAAATAGCGACCGCCATTACACACACACGCACACAGCAACCACGAGGCAGTCTCCTACGCAGCATTGAAGACAATAAATAACGTCCAAACACCACTTCAAACACTAGGACATCGTGACACAACACTACCGTGGATTCTTATAACACTTGTGACAATATGTACACAAAACTGACCTGCAAAACAGGAGAAATGATGAACAACCAAATTATTAGCTGCTCGTTTGGCGGGTCTTGCCAGAATGGCAAGCCAACGGCAGCACCGTCTCCACATCAGTCCGTTTACGGCAGGTGCTAATCACAACAAACCCGTTTACGGCAGTGTTAACCTGCCATCTACTGCCCCCTGCTGTCCATTGTTAAACAGGTTTCTAAAATGATATTAAATATAAACATAAAATTGTGATCACACACTGTGTGGGTCACATTTGTTTAGTTTAATGTTAATTATTTAATGCTCACAGTCACAGCAATATGTTTTTTGTGTGATTGGCTATTTGCAGTGGCGAGCCGTGACTTTTATACCTAGGCCCTCTGACCCCCACCCCTTCCCTCGAGTTATTATGTCACAGCAGAGTATACTTCAGCGGAATATCAAAACAACGGCCCGGGGTGCAAAACGCATCAATGAAAGCGACCGTCGACCACACAAAACAACACCTGTAAATAACCCTATTTGTGTTCTTTGAAATTGAAAAGTATATTGCATTGTGTTTGTTACTTTCGTTGCAGTTGTATGTCTTAAGTGTAATTTGGCATGCTTTTATTTTGAAGGCGAGTTAACGCTGTTGACAGGAAGTTGTTGTTGCTATGGAAACAAGAAAAGTTGCACAGCGGGCGGAACTTGTCATAAAGTCCGCGATAATAACACCCACCCATTTAGAGGGAAGATATGATTGGTCAATTGTACTGTCATTTGACATTACTCTCTCGTTTTAGTTACTATAGCGGGCCCTCTGTGAATTCATAGCTGGAAGTCCAACAGCTCCTGTCTTCACAGACTCGCAGAGAGGGGCTTCTTTCATTTAACCCTTCACATTCCAACAGAAACTGAATAGGCAGATTCGAAGGATTTATTTCTTTGGAAATGTTATTTTAAATACAATTAAATCAAGTTATTTTGGTAAAACCAATGAAAAATATAACTAAAATGTTTTTAAATATTATTTTGTAGAATATCTACAAAAGAAAAAATATCCCTCACAGAGTTTTTTTAAGTTTAATGTTTCACATCGCTTATGAAAAATATACTATCACTATACGATCACTGATATTTTGTTGTTGACTGGACACTTCTTTTTTAAAAGAGATAGCATGTGAGGATCTCTTAAGCAATGAAGCTCACATGTCCTTTTTATATGCTGTCCATTGAAATGCAGGAAAGTAATCACCAACTGTGAGTAAGGAATCAGGATCAACTGTGTAAGGTAGCTTCTAGCTTCATGTCGAACACAGACAGTAAGTCAACATTTCCCAGAGAGCTTTCTTTGAAATCACCAAGTAACGCTAAAAAACACAACATTTATATTGTATGACAAAGTGTTCATTTAATATATCTGGCTAGCTATAGCTACTTGCTAACGGTTTAGCTTACCCGCGCGATTCAAAGTAACGTCAACGGAGCTGTAATTTATGCTTTGCTTACATGTTCGCATAACTTGTACATTTACTGACAGGTACATACCTTGTTCACCTGGCTCAGGTGGTGGCTCTGGGGTTGTTGTGTGAGCCACCACTTGAGAATTGCCGTCTTTTTTATTAAAAAAATGTCTAATGTCCATCTTCAGAATCTCCGCGTCCGGGGCTGACAATTTAAAGTTTAAACATTGTCACAGAGAAGAGGTACGTACCTGTCAGCCAATAAAACACGTTTATTTCCATGCAACTCTATGACTGGTGGCGTCGTCTTGCCTCTGTGTTGCATTCACTGAACATGGGAAATTACATTTCTGCCGTCCGTCCTATAGGTAAAGTAGGTTAATGTATTATATTATTGAGGGAGAATTTGTCCGGGGCTACCCCAGGCGACGCCCCTGGTTAACGTCACAGTCATCTGAAGAACGAACCCAAACCTTGTTGTTTTTATTAATTGTATTACCAAATGGGTATCAAATAAACAGTAAGCATTGGTAACACAACTTCCAAAGTTACAGTAAAATAAAAAGGACCCTGACTCGGACAATACACAACCCAACATGTTCAACAGAAGAGAATCAGTTATATTGTTTGTACACATGGTACTTTACATATATATATATATATATATATATATATATATATATATATATATATATATCTGTTTGTTTAAGGTGTCCAGGTGATGCAGACAGGCTGGACCAGAGAGTGAGAGACAGAACTGGACTCCTCACAGCAGTGAACTTCAGCACAGGTACAAAGACTCTTTTTTCATACTGTACAAAGAATCAAGAAAGATATTGGTTTAAATGAATGAAGTATTGACTTGAATACACTGATATACATTCCATTAAACAATACTAAATACTAGATCACCTACACATCAGTTAAGTTGAGGGTTTTTTCCATGCAAAAAGTTACATTTAGATATTTAGCAATATGACTTTGTCAGCTTTCTAATTTAATGTATTGAAGGCAAAGATATTTAACACATAGTGAGAACTGCTGCTATTTATCTCTCAATATTGTCTGTAAAAAACGTGGTAAAAGTTATTCTTTCAGTGAGACAACAGAGCAAGCTTCTACAGCTGCACTACGTTTTGATAACAGTTCAATATTATTTTGATAATAACATATATTTTAATGTTGATGAACTTCATACTGTTCATTCATAATCTGATTGTCTTTGTAGATCATTGTTGAAATTTTAAAAAAACATTACAATTACAAAATAATTATATCTACAGCCCCTAAACACACAAACACACCGCTTTCATAAATAACACACTTGTTCTGCAATAATATGTTTTATGTTTCCTGTCATTTTTGTTAGGAAAGGACATGCCTGAAAGACACGACATTTTCTCCTTCTCTGAGGGTCAAGAAGAACATCCAAGAGGAACATTAAAAGCTGATGTTATGAGATTTTAAGACCAGTACAGGACATTCACTAAGAAACTACTTTTATTGTAAAAACAGTCAGCTGATCGAATGCAGCTATTTCCACATCTACACTCCATTCGCTGATTATTTCTATTTGCCTCACTTTATGAGCTTCACAACATGTACCTTGTTTTGCAACGTCACAAATAAATGGGGCCAATCTTCAGTCAGATGTGAATGTGTAATCTAACATTTTCAGTAAGAATAATGGACAAAAAAGGAGTGCAAATACAAATACAATTTATTGAAATGTGAACCAAAAGTTAATCAAATGTTTTAAATAAAAAGCAAATATGGACAGAAGGTGTAAACCTATTAAATGTATTAAACACATTTAGTCAAATAAAGTGACCGACTAGGCCTGTGCAGTTGGTATCAGCTTTGCCCAGCATGGGCTCCTTCATCAGGCCTGGTCCTCCTCGCTGAGGAAAGACCCTCAGTCCTCTCCAAACCAACAGACAGGACGTCCATCACACGGAGGTTTCTCCCTGAAGTCTCTGCAGCTCTCTGGACACCATGCTGTCTCAATCCGTCCACACTGAATATGAGATTGGGAAAATAAAAATAATAAATGCTTTAGACAATAAGAAACATAAAGTTGACTGTTGAGTTGCTCAGTTTTTTTAGATTGTCAGATTATTACTGTATAACTAATATCTCAGGTTAAGAGGTACATTCAAATAAAGATTGGTCTTTAAATACATTTTGTCTTTTGAATTGTTTGTCTAAAGTCAAGGATCTATAACTGGTACTTAGTTTTAATGATACAGTCTGGTTATTATGCTGTTTGGAGGAGGCCTCACAGGTAAGAGCGCTAACTAGCTACCATCACATGTACCTTAGCTTGACTTAAATGTATTAAACGTATAGTTAAGTGATATCAAAATATAAATAACTAATGTCATGCAAACATATTAATATTTGCTTGATTCCAGTGTTGAATTTAGCACAATTGCATACAAACGTTAAGGGGTTTTAAGATTCTGAAGTATAATGCTAAAAGCTCAATAACTTAGATTATTATTTATAGTTTTGCTGAATAGTTTCATGTCCGCTTACCTTAGAAACGTAAAATGCGACGGCAGCGTGCAGATGGGGAGCATGTTAGCTTAGCTTGGTAGCTTCAGCTAGCTCTGGAACTTCCAGCTCGGTGGCAGCAGGTCCCGCCTCGGCTCCGCCTCTTTGCCCTTATTTGGAGCAGGCTGGAGAAGGCGGGAGTTGAACTCTGGCGTCACTGTCGAGCCGTTAGTGGCCGACTCCGCCTACTAAGGGCTTCACGGCAACTCTGCAGAATCCTATGGGTGACGTCACGGACCCTACGTCCATTTATATATACAGTCTATGGTTTAGATGAAAGCCCGGTGGCGATCTGTTCATCTGTTACACTGATTATACAGTAAAGCCATCGAAAATAATATGATATACAGTACAGTACAAGTAGCCTCTGTGTTTCATTCAAGCTCGGCTCTGTATGTGTGTGTGTGTGTGTGTGTGTGTGTGGCACGAGCGCATTTTGTGAGTGCGCAAGCGGTAACGTGGAATGTTGATGTTAGCATCTGGTTAGCTAGCTATGCTAACGGATATAAAGAGCTGTTTCAACACCAAGGTGGAGGAGAGTCCTCTCCTGTCAGACTGAGAGGATCGTATAACCTCAGCTCATTGAGGTAAGGACTCTCTCAGTGTTTAGATAGTTCACTTTAGTGTAAGTTATCTCAGTGGGTCTCAAACGGTTTGGTCACCATTTATGTAAACAAGTATTTGCGAGGAATATCGTTATATGATCATTATAGTTATTAAAGAATAACAGAATAAATAAAAAACGGGTATGAAATACTATAGGATAGGACAGTAACACAAGAATACAGTTTAAAAGGGGAGTGATTAGTAAAATATCCATAAAGAAAAAGTAAATCTGTGTACACTTCTGTTTCTGGATGCTGAGAGATGTAGACTATCCATAGATCTCCTAATGTTGCTCTCAAAGTGCACCAGATTGATGCATTTAACTTCAATATTTCTCCTAGAGGAGGTTAGGTCCACATCCACCTAAAACATGTTCACATGGATAGGATACTAAATACATTTGCACCCTTTTTATATGGTGGCCTATGTCCAGGGCCGCCCCTGGCCAACTTGGGGCCCCAAGCGACATTGTGAGATGAGGCCCCCCCCCCCCCCCCAACCGACAGGAGTGAACTTTTTTTTTTTGGAAACAAAGTAGGCTACTTTGCAAATATAATTCCTGTTTATTATTATTATCAACGGTTACTTTTTTATACAGTGAGGTAAATGGTAAATGTGCATGTATGTCGTTCAGTATGGGTTTACAGGTGAATTTTGCATTTCCTGCCAAATACTAGCCTCAAAAAGATAACAACATAATTAATGCAAATAAACTACTTCTACTGATAATAATAATCATAATCAATTCAATAATAAAAATACTATATTGTTTTATTATAATATAGTTGTAATATAGTCAAGACAAAACATGCTTATGACATGCTCAAAAAATGATATTTCTTAAATCTGTATTCTAGTTCCCTCTGTCAGCAATGTATCAACAACTACACACACATTTCTATCAGTATTTCTCTGTGTTGTGGTTGACATGATGATGACTGTTAGGAGTTAAGGGGAGAGGCTGAGCATCACCATGAAATGTGCAAATTGACATAAAAATGAATAAAAGGGGAAAAAATGCTCCATGTTTTTTAGGCTGTAAACTTTAACTGTTATGTAAGCCAACTAGACAGACAGTGTATCTCTATTCCTCCTGTATATTAGCAGATAAAAGGCATCACATACTTGAATGAATGGTAAATAAAGAATGCTGGAAATAACTGCATCTCCATTAGCCTATATGCTATGCAGAGACTGCCTTCTTCATGTCGTGAATTGCAGCTGATGTTTTAATATGGCAATTGGCAATTTGACTTATACAACATTCGTAAGTTGTACATTTGACTCATACAATAACCCACCTTCGAGTGATGCTCTAGTTTCTTCATGTTTTGTTTTTTGCGCCGGACTGAAACTGTCTTTTCACCGACATCTCTTCACCTGCACTAGTGGCCGTATCAAAGCCGTGATTGGTCAGATGTCGATTCATTGCAACGGTGTCGGGTTACAAACGTGCTCCTCTTGTCACCTCTCACGGCCCGTCCACACAGCGGCGTGCGCCGCACTCTCACTCTCGCGGGGGGTGCGCGGAGAACTGAGCGGAGAACTGCGCACAGCAGCTGTTTTGGTGGTCGTGCCACAACCGTGCATGTATGCACAAGTCATAGGTGCGCTATACAATAGCACTACACCCTGCAATGTGTGTGAAAGACAATAGACTTTACAGCATGTTTTTTGAAGTTGCGTTGGTGTTTGTGTGTTGGTTGTTGACGGCAGTGTGTGTGCCCCCCCTTTGTAAATGATTGCCCCCCCCATTCGATTTATTCTAGAGCCGACCCTGTGCCTCCTACACACGATCATAATAAATCCACGAGCACCGTTATAACGCCTCGTGTGGACAGCACTGCACACACCACTACTCGTCTCATCCCCTGGGTGTGTATGCGCCTCATGATGAGAGACGGAGTGAAATACAGCGTGTGGAAACTCCCTCGCAGCCCTTTCGCCTCAAGAAGCGCGAGCGGCGAGGGTGAGGGCGTGGCTCGTCACCATGACGACCATTACAGCATATCTCAGAGAAGCCTCTCCACCCACAGTTCCATGGGATACAAGAAACACTCCTGTCATCCCAGGAACAGTCTTGCGCTCCATTCAGCGCGGCTGGAACTCCTGTTGAAAGAGGATATTTCCAGGGTTCCTCAAAGGGAGGAAAATCAGGGGGTTTCACTCCCGTTATTTTTCTAATCCTGAAAAACGCTGGGGCAATGAGACATCCTCGATCTGTCAGTATTCCACATGCTGACGATCAAACAGGTGCTGGAATGTGTTCACCAGGACGACAGGTTCACTTCCACCTGAAGGATGCATACTTCCACGTACCCATCATCCCGAAACACAGGAAATTCCTGCGTTTTCTCATTTCAGGGAATATCAGACCAGACAATCGTCTGCCGTTCGGATATTTCCTGGCTCCTCCCATTTTTGTGTAGAGAAGGCTGGAGCCGCTACACAGAGGAGGGATGAGAGGGTGGTTTCCTCTGGACGACCTGCTATTTGCTGGCTCGCTCCAGGGAGGAAGTCGCTTTACATCTCGTATCGCATCTGTCAAAGCCTGGGTTTCATAATAAATTGGAAGAAGAGCTGTCCTCTTCCCTCTCAGACAAACGTTTATCTGGAGTGGAATTAAACTCAGCCAGCAGCAGAGCGCGGCTCTCGCGGCAGCGAGTGGAGGAACTGACAGCTCTCCTCCGGCATGTCACAACCATAGACTGTATATGTAAATGGGACGTAGGGTCCGTGACGTCACCCATAGGATTCTGCAGAGTTGCCGTGAAGCCCTTAGTAGGCGGAGTTGGCCACTAACGGCTCGACAGTGACGTCAGAGTTCAACTCCCGCCTGTTCCAGCCCGCTCCAAATAAGGGCAAAGAGGCGGAGCCGAGGCGGGACCTGCTGCCACCGAGCTGAAAGTTCCAGAGCTAGCTGAAGCTACCAAGCTAAGCTAACATGCTCCCCATCTGCACACTGCCGTCGCATTTTACGTTTCTAAGGTAAGCGGACATGAAACTATTCAGCAAAACTATAAATAATAATCTAAGTTATTGAGCATTTTAATTTAGCACTTTTTTAGCATAATACTTCAGAATCTTAAAACCCCTTAACGTTTGTATGCAATTGTGCTAAATTCAACACTGGAATCAAGCAAATATTAATATGTTTGCATGACATTAGTTATTTCTATTTTGATATCACTTAACTATACGTTTAATACATTTAAGTCAATCTAAGGTACATGTGATGGTAGCTAGTTAGGGCTCTTACCTGTGAGGCCTCCTCCAAACAGCATAATAACCAGACTATATCATTAAAACTAAGTACCAGTTCTAGATCCTTGACTTTAGACAAACAATTCAAAAGATAAAATGTATTTAAAGACCAATCTTTATTTGAATGTGACTCTTAACCTGAGATATTAGTTATACAGTAATAGTATTGACAATCTAAAAAAACTGAGCAACTCAACAGTCAACTTTATGTTTCTTATTGTCTAAAGCAGGGGTGCCCAACCAGTCGATCGCGATCGACCGGTCGATCGCGGGGAGATTCCCAGTCGATCGCGAGATGTGTCTAAAAATAGAACAACAATATTCGCTTTTATCGTTAATGTCCTATAAAATAATCTTCCTGTGCCAGAAAAATGCACTTGAACGCATCACAGCTTTGTGATTGGCCGGCGTGACCCCATGTGTCGGGGCGTGGCTGGTGGGCAGTGCACACTGCACTAGTTCGCTGATGTTGTCCGTGTCAACAGGAGTGACAGTCCGCACACACACAAGACCGCAATTATAGCAGAAGCAAAAAAGCCAAAAATATATCATTTTCACTCCGAGTGGGAGGATGATTATTTTTGTATCTATTCCAATTCAAAGTCCATCTGTCTCATCTGCAATGTGAGCATGGCTTTATCGAAGAAGGGTAATTTAGGAGCGGCATTTCAAAACAGTGCACAAACGCTACGAGACGGAATTCCCTCCTAATTCTGCCCTACGCTCCCAAAAGGGGAGGGGCCTGAAAGGACAGCTAAATGCACAGCAGTCCATTTTCACCAGGCCCAACAACAAGAGCAAGGCTGCTACCATAGCATCTTATCGTGTCAGTCACGTTCTTGCGAAACACATGAAGTCTTTCAAAGACGGCGAAGTTGTGAAAGAAGCATTGCTGGAGGCTGCCGATGCGCTTTTTGGGGACAGTAAAAATAACTAGCATTTCAACAGGTTTTTGACATAATAAAAACTCAAGTTGGATACCGTTATTAATCAGCTGTAAGTTTTAGTTTGTTTGAACTTCCATCCATCCATCCATCCATCTTCTCCCGCTTATCCGTGGTCGGGTCGCGGGGGTAGCAGTTCCAGCAGAGAGCCCCAAACTTTCTTTTCCCTGGCGACATCAACCAGCTCTGACTGGGGGATCCCAAGGCGCTCCCAGGCCAGCGAAGAGATATAATCCCTCCACCTGGTCCTAGGTCTACCCCTTGGTCTCTTCCCAGCTGGACGTGCCTGGAACACCTCCCTAGGGAGGCGCCCAGGTGGCATCCTAACTAGGTGCCCGAACCACCTCAACTGGCTCCTTTCGACGCGAAGGAGGAGCGGCTCAACTCCGAGTCCCTCCCTGATGACCGAACTTCTCACCTTATCCCTAAGGGAGACACCAGCCACCCTGCGGAGAAAAACCCATCTCGGCCGCTTGTATCCGCGATCTCGTTCTTTCGGTCATGACCCATCCTTCATGACCATAGGTGAGGGTAGGAACGAAAATGGCCCGGAAGACCGAGAGCTTTGCCTTCTGGCTCAGCTCCCTTTTCGCCACAACGGTGCGGTAAAGCGACTGCAGTACCGCTCCCGCTGCTCCGATTCTCCGGCCCATCTCACGCTCCATTGTTCCCTCACTCGAGAACAAGACCCCAAGATACTTGAACTCCTTCACTTGGGGTAAGGACTCATTCCCTACCTGGAGTGGACAGTCCATCGGTTTCCTGCTGAGAACCATGGCCTCAGATTTGGAGGTGCTGATCCTCATCCCAGCCGCTTCACACTCGGTTGCGAACCGATCCAGTGAGTGCTGAAGGTCGCAGACCGATGAAGCCATTAGAACCACATCATCTGCAAAAAGCAGTGGTGCAATCCTTAGTCCACCGAACTGCAGACCCCCTCCCCCATGACTACGCCTCGAAATCCGATCCATGTATATTACAAACAGGATTGGTGACAAAGCGCAGCCCTGGCGGAGGCCAACCCTCACCGGAAATGGGTCCGACTTACTGCCGAGGACCCGGACACAGCTCTCGCTTTGGGAGTACAGTTTGTTTGAACTTATTCATTATAATTATTGTACAAAATGGTATAAGAATGCAAACATTAAGATCTGTTCTGTTTAAATTGATTATAGTCTATTATCAATTCAGGTTAAGAAACTAGTGTTGCTTGCATCCTATTTTTTAAAGGCATTTATTTTTATACTCTACTAAAATGCAACAAAAAAAGGGTTTGATTCTATTAATGTTGTATTTTTTATTGCACTTTGGCAGCAGATTCCTGTGTAGCTTCAGATCTGAGTTGTCTTATTAGTAAGTGTAATTTATACTTTTGTAGCAACACTATTTTTATATAATGGCAAAGAAAGGGTTCAGAGTCTTTTCTTTTTCCCTGTGTCATATGTGGCAGCACTGTTCAATGTTTCTTGAAAACATTACCCACTGTAGTGTGACCTGTGAATAAACTCCAACTCTGTATCAACAACACTGTTGTGTAACTTCAGTTAAATACTTGTATGTGTGTAGATTAGAAATAGGTAAGATAAAGGATCTGCAGTATTTTATGAAGTATTAATCGTACAAAGGTCAGTTTTATACAAGTAGAAGTGTGTATTTACCTGGTAGTAGGCTGTCAGTAACTACGCCTCTCTATTTGGACTGGTAGATCTCGGCAGACTGGCAACTTTAAAAGTAGCTCTCGGTTCAAAAAAGGTTGGGCACCCCTGGTCTAAAGCATTTATTATTTTCATTTTCCCCCTCTCATATTCAGTGTGGACGGATTGAGACAGCGTGGTGTCCAGAGAGCAGGAGAGACTTCAGGGAGAAACCTCCGTGTGATGGACGTCCTGTCTGTTGGTTTGGAGAGGACTGAGGGTCTTTCCTCTGCGAGGAGGACCAGGGCTGATGGAGGAGCCCATGCTGGGCAAAGCTGATACCAACTGCACAGGCCTAGTCGGTCACTTTATTTGACTACATGTGTTTACTTATACATTTAATAGGTTTACACCTTCTGTCCATATGTGCTTTTTATTTAAAACATTTGATTAACTTTTGGTTCACATTTCAATAAATTGTATTTGTATTTGCACTCCTTTTGTCCATTATTCTTACTGAAAATGTTAGATTACACATTCACATCTGACTGAAGATTGGCCCCATTTATTTGTGACGTTGCAAAACAAGGTACATGTTGTGAAGCTCATAAAGTGAGGCAAATAGAAATAATCAGCTGATGGAGTGTAGATGTGGAAATAGCTGCATTCGATCAGCTGACTGTTTTTACAATAAAAGTAGTTTCTTAGTGAATGTCCTGTACTGGTCTTAAAATCTCATAACATCAGCTTTTAATGTTCCTCTTGGATGTTCTTCTTGACCCTCAGAGAAGGAGAAAATGTCCTGTCTTTCAGGCATGTCCTTTCCTAACAAAAATGACAGGAAACATAAAACATATTATTGCAGAACAAGTGTGTTATTTATGAAAGCGGTGTGTTTGTGTGTTTAGGGGCTGTACATATAATTATTTTGTAATTGTAATGTTTTTTTTTTATTTCAACAATGAGCTACAGAGACAATCAGATTATGAATGAACAGTATGAAGTTCATCAACATTAAAATATATGTTATTATCAAAATAATATTTAACTGTTATCAAAACGTAGTGCAGCTGTAGAAGCTTGCTCTGTTGTCTCACTGAAAGAATAACTTTTACCACGTTTTTTACAGACAATATTGAGAGATAAATAGTAGCAGTTCTCACTATGTGTTAAATATCTTTGCCTTCAATACATTAAATTAGAAAGCTGACAAAGTCATATTGCTAAATATCTAAATGTAACTTTTTGCATGGAAAAAACCCTCAACTTCACTGATGTGTAGGTGATCTAGTATTGTTTAATGGAATGTATATCAGTGTATTCAAGTCAATACTTCATTCATTTAAACCAATATCTTTCTTGATTCTTTGTACAGTATGAAAAAAGAGTCTTTGTACCTGTGCTGAAGTTCACTGCTGTGAGGAGTCCAGTTCTGTCTCTCACTCTCTGGTCCAGCCTGTCTGCATCACCTGGACACCTTAAACAAACAGATATATATATATATGTAAAGTACCATGTGTACAAACAATATAACTGATTATCTTCTGTTGAACATGTTGGATTGTGTATTGTCCGAGTCAGGGTCCTTTTTATTTTACTGTAACTTTGGAAATTGTGTTACCAATGCGTACTGTTTATTTGATACCCATTTGGTAATGCAATTAATAAAAACAACAAGGTTTGGGTTCGTTCTTCAGATGACTGTGACGTTAACGTGTAAGCTCGATAATGAACTCCAGCTCAACCAACCATATTGTAATATCTAAGTAATCATCTTGAAATATGACATTAATAATTGTAATATACACACATCTTATTGTGAGGTTGATTTCACATACACTACTTCGACATTAGCTTGCCAATTTAAATTAACCTTAGATGCATAGGGCCTACAGTTCTACCTATATAATAAAATATCTCTAAGTTACAAGGATGTAACCTTATTTTATCAACCTCAAACAGAAGCCGTTTGTTCAACAGTATTATCCCACTTAACACTTGTCTATTTAGTTTTAACCTTTATATTCTATGATTTTAACTTGGAGGCTACGATTACAATCGTTAGCACCGATGTAGCTACCACTAGCCACTAACTAACCCAAGCCTTACCATTCATTACGTAGCCGATTAAAATCATTAACACATAAATAAAGCAGTCAAATTTCACTTACCGCATTCATGCACCGTCTGTTTTAACCGCAGAGCGAGTCACAATAGTCCGATATATAAGCATGAAGAACAAACAACCACGGCCGGCTACAAGTTGTGTTTCCTGGATGAGCTGAGCAGCCAGGCAGAGTCCCTGTAGCTAGCTTCACGGAGCAGCTAGCAGAGAGACAAGAAGCTAACAGCGGCAGGCACTTGACAGAGCCGTCACTCAATGTGACCACGCCCTAATCTATGCACAAACTTTAAGACCTAATATAAATAAAAGGGTCGCGTTAGAAAACAATTCACTCACAGATCCATAATCATGAAGGTGGAATCTAACTATATCGCTAATAAAATGTATGGAGCCAGGGGTAGAAACATGTTTTTTTCTGCTGTAAAGTTGGGCATTTTAACATGGGGGTCTATGGAAATTGCTCCTTTCTGCAGCCATCGCCTATCGGCCAATATATGAACTGCAGTGTGTGGCACTTCCGTATTGGCTTCCTCTACCCCACAGTTTGCCGCTTGGGTCACAACCCCCACACAGCCCTCTCCGTGACGCAGCTGCTCGGCGTTGGCGTCAGCTGGTCACGTGATGATCCCCCTGGGTCTCTTCCAACAGGGGGACACTCCAGAGGTGGTTCATTCGCTGCAGAAGCCTGCTGTTTTAACCTATTGGTTAATAAACTGCAGAGCTCGCGGCATTCCTCTGTCCCAGATATGCCTCCTACACACGGTCATAATAAATCCACGAGCACCGTTATAACGCCTCGTGTGGACAGCATGCACACACCTCTCATCCTCTGGGCGTGTACGCGCCTCATGATGAGAGACGGAGTGAAATGCAGCGTGTGGAAACTCCCTCGCAGCCCTTTTGCCTCACGGGCAGCGGCGGCGATGGCATGGCTCGTCACCATGATGACCATTACGGCACATCACAGAGAAGCCAGCAGTTCCATGGGATACAAGAAACACTCCTGTCATAGGGCTGTCCCGAATACCATTTTTCGGGCTCCGGATATTCGGTAGTAATCAGCAGCGAATATTCGAATATTCGGTGCGGAGAGTTTTTTTTTTTTTTAAATAACTTTTTCATAACATGCTCCGAGACACCTGACAACACGCTGTTAAGCAGAAGCGCAGTAAGAGCATACTATTACGATTTATATTTATTTATTGTCTCAGTACTCGCATACATTAAAACTAAATGTGTCCTCTGCATTTAACCCAGCCGCAGCGCAGCGCCAGGGGACCAAATCTGGTTCCAAATTCCGTCTATAACGTTTTACAACCTGAAGATACAAAACATATATTTCTGTTATAACAACAATACTTTTAATAACATAGCCGTAACAATAGGCCTAACTTGTTACCGATACAGTAAACAGTATTTAAATAAATGAAGAACGAAAAATAAATGAACGAACTGTATGCCAATAATTGCCTTAGCCCCAGATGTTCCCACATTGCTCCTATTATTTTCACTATTCGGATAAAATTGAAAAACTAATATAAAAAAACAATTCGGTTGCTTGCTTGCAACGATTTTCCAAGCAAAGCAAGAGCACGATTTTATCATGTGTAACGTTACTGTTTAAACGGCGGATAAAGCAGCTTCATCATGGCAACTTGACAACAGCTAAGCTAAGCTAGGCTAGTACTTACGTAGTAGCATCCAGGTGACTTTTCAGAGTTGTTGTGCCACCGTGGTAGGCCAGTTTCTTGTCGCATATTTGGCACACTGCCTTCTTCTTACCGTCGTCCAATTTAAAATGGTCCCACACAGCTGAAGTCTTCGGCATTTTGTGTTCAGGTGTGTGAAACGAGGTGAAGCGAGGTGAAGCGTGCCGTTTGTGTTCGTGACTGTGTGTGAACGCGATGTCAGGAGCACAGGCTGAGATTGTATTCTTTCACACACACATACGGGTTTTGGGCCGAGGGTGACACCGTACTTCCGGTATCCACCATTTCACGTGAGGTGCAAGCAGAATATCATAGTCTATTGCCTTAATCAATATCTAGTCAACTCTAAAATACCACATATATGCAATGGCATGATAATATTATTGTGACAAGTGGGGTATTCACCTGGTGTTTCTAGAAGATAGACGTAGATGCTGCCAAAATCGACCGAAGGCCGCTTTCGAGAGTCGTTTTTCCATACATCTGCAGGCAGTCTGTAAGGGCAATCGGACAACCCACACAGCTCTAGTTTACGCTGGTAACGACCTAGAGCACACCCCTCAAGTCCAGAGATGTAATCCGAAGACATGCAGCGATTTCTTCGGTCGTTAATTCAGAAAAAAAACCTAGTGCACTCTGCCTGGCTACATTACCTAGCTGTTTATATGAGCACCTCCAGGAAAATGGCGTATTTCTATATAGATATATGGCGCGCGTTGCATTGTGGGTAGCTCGTGACGTCACTGTGTGTGAAAGAATATATTTCCGCATTTTAACAGTGCAATTCAAAAGTATAAATATAGTATAAGAATATGGCAATTCGCCTTTATTGATAGCATACATTTAGGAAGAAAACAATATTTTTTGGAAATAATGAAATTGAAACCCGAATAGTTGGCCAACGAACGAATATTCGAATAGTCGAATATTCGGGTATAGCCCTATCCTGTCATCCCAGGAACAGTGTCTTGCGCGGTTTTTACTCCGCTATTTTTCTAAATCTCGGGAAAGAACGGGGGAGTCGCTCCGTTGCTGTACAATCAAACATGTGTTGATTTGCACAGACAACAGGCCACGGCTATGGAAGCAGCCATACCTCAATCGCCAGGGATGAGTACGATCTGCACAGCTTCTGAACGCAGCCAGGCGGCTGCTGTTCTGGGCGCGCACACACATTGCTCTCATCAGAGCAATGTATATTCCCGGCAAATTGAACAGAGGTGCTCGCAGAACGCAGCAGCCGTTGTATGCGAGGAGTATGGAGACTCAGACCTGTGTCACGCACACTGGCACCTCAGAGGGATTTGGCTTTGGTGTTACGCGCACTAAAGCAAAGCCCCATTTGAACCTGATCAGGTTCCCCTTAAACTGTTATCAGCCAAAGTAGTACTGCTTTTGGCTCTATCAGAGAAAAGGGTGAGTGATTGGTCTGCTCTCTCTGTGGCTCCGTCATGCCTCCGGATCCAAGGAGATGCAGTTCAGCTGTTTTACGCCCTAACCCGGCTTCATGCCTAAGGTCATCACAACTCTTTTAGGTCAAGAGTGATCACCCTGGCTGGCTTATTCCCCCCTCCTCACAGGTCGGAGGAAGAAGCCACATCTCATCTCCTCTGTCCTGTGCGCGCGCTGTCCTGCTATGTGGCGCGCACGGCGGCCTGGCGCCGTTCTCAGCGCCTGTTTGTGCACTATAGAGAGCGCTCGATCGGGCAACCTCTGTCTGCACAACGGCTGTCACACTGGCTGTGTGAGGCTGTGTCGCAGGCATATGTCTCCTCTGGGGTGGAGCCCCCGGAGAACATCAATGCGCACTCCACCAGAGGAATTTCCTCCTCCACAGCGTTGCACGGAGGAATGTCAGTGGAAGATATTTGCACTGCTGCATCTTGATCTTCCCCCTGTTCATTTATTCATTTTTATTTGAGGGAGGTCTCCCATTCCTCTCTGACGCACCCTGTACTGGGTGTCCTGTCGGAGTGAGTGACGTCAGGGAGCCAGCTGTGCGCCTCTCTCCTGCCTCTCGGCACGCGGAGAGCGGCCCTTTTTCCCTCTTATAGGAGGGAGGTTCCTTTTTCCTCTGACACACTTTGTACAGAGTGCCTGGTCAGATTGAGTGACGTCAGGGATCCAGCTGTGCGCTCTCCTACCTGTCTGACACGCAGAGAGCTGCTGTTCCCCCTCTATGATCGCTGGGCAAGGTGGGACCTTCGTCTCTACTCTCTCACAGCGGCCGGTATGTATTGTTCCCAGCCTTCACCCCGTCGGGAAGATAGGCATGTTTTGCTATGTTCCAGGGACGGTGATGCGCCATTACGCATGGCACAACAGGCAGGGGGTGTTATTGAGCGGGTGTGTCTGTGCTTCTAGTGCCGGGCGGACCCAGTGGGGCGCAGACTACATCATGCTTCGCCTTTAACCCAATAGCGATAGCCTTAGAGGGCGAAACCATATACGAAATAGAACTGAGGTTACCTACTGCAATCCAGCTTCTATGAGTAAATGGCGCAGACCTCTAAGTGCGGGGCCCCACTGGCTCTACGAATAGCTGAAGAAAAGTTATTTTGTATGAGATGGGCCTCCTTCCTATTTATACGGGAAGGAGGCCCGAGGGTGGGGCCCACCTAGCGGGTGGGCGTGGACTAAAAGTTTTCAGTGCTGTGCGGGTGCGCAGCGGGATAACCCAATAGCGATAGCCTTAGAGGGCTACGCCATTTACTCATAGAAGCTGGGGTTACAGTAGGTAACCTTAGTTTTCTCACATGCTCTGGCAGCTAGCGCGTGCACGAGAGAGGGGAGGCACTTAGAACGTGCTTGAGAGGGGCGGGACTGCAGGCACGGCTGCAGTGCAGGGAGTGGAAGCAGAGCGCTGAACACACACGGCTCTTATTAAAACAGCGTTTTCTCACCGGAGTACTTTCCCCCGTCATTCTTAGAGTACCGATACTAATGAAACGGAGGAATACTAACGTTTTTAACGGCAGGGTATCGCGGTACCTTTCAAGTATCGGTACACCGTGCAACACTACAACCCAGATTGTTATTGAGAGTGGGTCCCTGTTTGCGCTCCTCAATGGCATTGCGGTATTCATCAAAGAGTCATATAAAAGGATGAATGTGTGGGAAGAGTCAGGCCGAAACAAGAGACGTAGACGACTTGCTCCTATTGGCGAGACACGCTGATGGGCCAAGCATGAGGCCCTGAAGAAGGTGTTTGGCTCCTTTGGAAAAGCGGAAGATGGTCTGTACGTTGATGTGCTGCTGACATTATCAGCTATACAGAAACAGGCAACAGTGAAACCATGTATCCGTGTCATGGCCAGAGGATATGCAGAGTCATTGCTCAAGTATGAGACGATCTTGACGGCTCAAATCTTCCTCCGCATATTTGAACATACCTCTCCATTGTCTAAATACCTTCAGACGGCAGGATTGGACATCCTCTCTGCTCACAGAATGGTGGCATCGACACAGGATACGCTGAAAAGCTTGGGAAGAGATTTTGAATCTGTAAAAAAAGCAGCAGACACATTTGTCAACTGGACAAACACAGAAATCCAAGAGAGAGATGACACGGACATTGAAGTGGAGGCCACACTGCCACAAAAGAGGAGGAGGATGAAGAAAGTCTTGCCTGGAGAGATGGCTCAGGATGAGACCCTGGATGATGCAGAAACATCCTATGAGGTGAATGTGCATAACCGGATCATGGACACAGCAATTGAAGCCATTCATAGGCGCTTTTTAACACACGGCAATCTATATGCTGACTTGGCATGTCTGGATCCCAGTGCTCTTCCCTCAGCTCTGCACCAGTGCTCTTCCCCAGTCTGCCCTTCAAGACTTAAGCAAGTGCTTGCAAGGATTTGACAGCAGGGCAACCAAGGAAAATATGCAGGCCGAGTTGAAAAGCTTTGCACTCCAGTGGAACAGGCTGAAGGCATCCCCATTGGCAGAGTACAAAGCAAGAACAGTAGAAGATGGATCAGGTGGTGAGGAGGAGGACAGCACAGAAGAGGTTGAGATAACTCCTATAAGCTGTTGCTCCTGCAAAGAATGCCCTCTGTGCTGCTACCAGATACTTCGCCGTTTCAACATGCTAACAGATGCATACCCTGTCCTAGGCCTTGCTTATAAATACCTGCTTACATTATCCCTCACACAGGTGGCTTGTGAGCGCACATTTTCAATGTTGAAGTTTATTCAAAACAGACTCAGAAGCACCCTCTCATCTGATAAATTGGAGGCATTTATGTTGATGGCCACAGAGAAAGACATCCTCATGGCCTTGGACTCTGACTCTGTGATAGACAGACTTGCAGAGAAGAGTGAGCTGCTTAAAAAGCTGCTCCACTGATAAGGCGAGAAATATTTCATATTATTGTTATTATCACACATCACACATTATGGATGTAGTAATTCATTATTTGTCATTTGAATGATGCTTTTCAGAAGTGTTATTGTGCTTATGTGTTGATCCTTAATGGTGTGATCATGAACACTAAATGATCAATTATTCTCCATTACAGGTTGTTCTGATATATTTGAGGAGTCGTTCTCCCTCTGTTCTATATGTGGACTTGTTCTCTCATTTGGGACCACTGTTAGAATTTGGTAAGTTTATCATGTATTTTTTAATGTTGTATAAATTCATACTTCATCATTTTAAAAAAGTTTTGAAAGAAACGCACATCTCAAAAGTTTTCAACTCTAGGTGCAGGACAGAGGAAAACATTTTATTTATTTTTCAGACTTAATAATGTATCCAATTCCCTCTCAGGTTGACCACTTGACATGTGAGAGCTTGAGGAGTTGTTCCCCCTCCGTCCATGTTCAAGGATTTGCTCCCTTACTGCCTCCACTTCACCACTTTGTGGCTACTGAGAAGTCTATGATTTGTTGAGTATGTCATGTGTCTTATAATGTTATATGAATTCATACTTGATTTGTGATGATGAGAGACTTAATAATGTTTCCATGTCTCTTTTAGGTTGACCACCCTATATATGAGAGCCTAAGGAGTTGTTTTCCCTCTGTCCCCTTTTGAGGACCTGCTTTGTCTCCTCCATCATTCACTGGGCCACTTTTGGGTTCCTGAGCTTATTTCATGTGGTGAGAGGAATGCAATGTGTGTATGTTTAAAGGTTTATGTGAAGAAACATACTATATGTGATAAAATGACAATTGGTAATTCATAAATGTCTCTTTATATTCTCTGCTACCATTATCTCCTGTCAAACAGGTTTTCCTGACCTGCTAGAAGTTCTTCTATGATGCTTGAGTCATCCATCATATCTGAGAGCTTCGTCTTGACTGTGAGTTTATTATGCAACTTGTTTTGTCTCAGATTGAAACAAAAGGTTTGATTATGATTATTTCCTGGCTGAAGATTTTCATATTGATGGTTTTAATTTCAAACATCTGCATATCTTTTAAGTTCAATGAACAGTTATGCAGGTAGGCCTTAGGGCTCTTTTGAGACTTAAGTCATCCTTCATGACAGATACATGTGTTCACTAAGTGTCACTACGTCACAAAAAGGCTACATGGCTACATATACTTGTCAGTACACAGATACTGAGTACAAGTTCTGTTTGCTGTTTCTTGCAGGTCACGAATTTGGTGAGGGTGGAGCTGGCTGGCTGCGGACCAGGAAGTAGAGCAATACATACTTGTGCACATACACGTATATGAGAATGCATATCTATTCAGACCTGTAACCCATGTCTTAGACTTTTCACACAGCTATATATATATTGTTTGTTTTTTTTCCAATTCTCTATTTATGGTTTCATAATGACTGAGTCACCGTTGAGTGAGTGAGTTTCAGCTCTAATGCTGCTACTGTCTGTAATATGTTTCTATTTAGATTATTTGTCAGGATATTTTTTTGTTATTATTGTCCGAGTCTGGTTTGAACTAATACTGGGCTTACACCAAAAGATTTTCACAGTCACAGACTAAAAACTGAAAGGGTAGCATAAGGGTTCTTCCCGTTAGTCTCGTCCCACCCCTAGTCATGACATAACTTCTGTTGTGATTTGACACTATAATGAATAAAGATTGATTGATTGATTGATTGATTGCTATAGCTCTCAATTTTAGTCCTTGAGTTCATAGTTAAGTGCTATATTTGTTAACTGCTATCAAGGAATATGACTCTCCTTTGTAGTATGCATGAGAAAAGATGCCGCGAGATTAGTGGACTTCTATGTAGTGTCCACTGATAATGTAGTGGGCTGGTCTGGACAGAACATGCCAGGGCTGAATTGTTGTCCCAGTCCACCCCTGACACACACACACAATCACACACACAGAGATACAGAGGAAGCGCTTTGAACCAGTTTCCAGCTGCAGACCAGCTGCTGTGTGTAGTGCTGGCTCCTGGACTGTGGGGCCCAGAGCTCAACCCTGCAGATCATCAAGTCTTCTTTGTAAATGTTGCCATCAACCAGTAGCTTCCTGTAGGTTCTCACTCAGAAACCTGACACACGCTTTACTAGTTGGGCAATACAAGCTACTGAGAGTGAAGGTGATGAAGAGGAGGGAATGATATTTCCCAAATGTTCTGTGAATAAAACCCTCTCTAAGATAACGAAGAGGCTGTTATAAATAAAATGTTGGTCTTGCTGTCTCTTCCAGCTCTGATGAGCCCCGACCCGTCTCCGCCTCTCTCTCCGATAACTTGAGACGAGTCGCTGTGACGTCTGCACTCAAACCCAGAGAGTGAGCAGCGGACAGGAGCCCAGCCCGGTGTTCTGAACCTGCTGAAGAGGTACAGGAGGTCAGCGCTATGAGTCTACAACCCATCGCTTTTTTTTCCCTCTATACGAATTGATTATAGTCTGAATCACTTCATTCACGTCCTTGGAGGGTGTTCCCATGATGTGTCTTCTATAATAATCCCTTAGTTGTAGATATCTATAGAAATCATGTTTCCCTAAATCGTATTTATCTTTCATATCCTGAAAACTCTCTAGTTCCCCTTTCTTCTCCAAAGTGCACCATGCTGTGATTCTTTTGGTCACCCACCGTTTGAAACCTTCATCTTGTCTTGCTGGTTCAAAGTTACTGTCAAATGCTACCCATTTCAGTATATGTATGTCTTCTTGTATTTTGTGAATGTATTACTATTTTAAACCATAACTCCAGTGTGAATAATGTAATTGAATCCATATGATTTTTTATTTGTTTGTATGTGTCCTTATCTCCTATAATACTCTGAATAGGGTATTCTCCAAATGCTCTTTCCATTTCTTTGCACTTAGCTGTATAATCTGGTTTACACCAGCAAACTGTGTATCTCAAGTGGGCAGCATAGAAGTATTCTTTCAAGATTCGGGAGACCTTAGTGTTTTCTTTTAACGATACCGACACTAGCATGCGATATCAGTGGCAGCGTTCATGTCAGTGGCAAACTCTTCTATACACTCTGTTTCTCCTGTGTTGTTAATGTTCTCTGTAGACTATCGTCTCCAAATGGCTTGTGTCTGGTGGCCGGGGTTACTTTATCTATCGCACTCTATAGGCTAACGTTAGGCATCAATCACAGTAGACTTTAGTAAATGACCGTGATATGTTTGCGTTTCCTATCTGGAATCCAATTGGACTATAACAAACTCTAAACAAATCAAATGCAGTTAGACAATGTTAAAGTGTATAATTGGATTGACTTGAAGTACAATCTGTAGCCTCACTTGTTTATGCAGTCATTAGGAATGTAATTTAAACACTAGTATTTAGTCGTTTTCCTCAGTATGATTTTCATTTCATAACTTGTAACACATTGTGCCTCCACATATACTTGTGTTTTCAGTTGCAGTGAAATATTGGGACTTCAGTTATTTCCTACATTTAATTTCAAATGACTCTGTTTAAAAAATACAAACTATCGGTACTTATTCAAGGTCAAATGTGCATTTTTGTTAACTTAAAAAAAGTTCTCTGTGCTTTTCATCATCAAATGAAAGACAAATCAAACATGCTTTCTTTTATTTGTAACGTTTTATCTTGTTTGCACTCTTAAACTGAATAAAGCTGATGAAGCAGAGGCTGGGTTGTGATTGGTGTGCAGAAATAATCATCAAAACCTTTTTCTAAAGTGTTATTCCTTTTTGTAATCGGCCTTCACGTTGGTGCAGCTCCAAACAGGAAATCACATTTGTTTTGTCAGTGATGAACAAAGGCTTTTAGCTTGAGACTTTACTATAACGCAACATAGTATTATTACATTAATGAATTGCACAATGAGTACTTACTTTAAGTATGTATGAATGCTGACATTGGTACTAAGTTGTATTTATACTATAACTTTGGTAACAAATCGTATACTTGTTTTAGCAAAAGCTTGACCCAGTTATTTTATTAATAGGTCATGACATGTATATTAAGTGAATTGTGAAGCAGTGACCTTTCACCCTCTCTCTGTTGTGAAGCACCTTATTGGCTGAACAGCCAATCCAGAGCCTTGGGTATGTCAGGTGGAGCTGTTCCCATAGCCTGCCTGTACCTGTGACCCCCCCTGCTATCACTGCTCATTCTGCTGTCACACGCTGGTCAGTGAACGCAGCGTTGGAGGAAGCTAGTATTGTAGCAACAATACCGTTTTTAAATGTAGTAAAAGACTAAACCTTGCATAGTAAATATATATTATAAGAATCAAAATACACAAGTACAAAAGTACTTTTTATGCAGAATGATATATTTAAGAATATTTTAATATCATATTGGATCATAATTATTGATGTGTTCATCACTTTATGGATAAGGTGAAACTAAGAAACCAACTAAACTTGTTTGTATGCGTTATATACTACTGCATAGTTCAATCATAATTATACATCACAATGTGTTTATCATCTTTTTTTTAATAATCTGAATCTGCAAAGTTACTAAAGTTATTATTAAAACTATAATGTTGCTTCTGAGATAGTAGGGGACAAGTAAATATGCATTAGAATGGAAATATTGAAATAAAGTACCACTAACTTGCATTTAAACAGTAATTTATTCGTCCAACCTCTTGTATAATCTTAATCTTTAACGGCTAACACTTTCTAAGAAATATACAGTACTAAAGTAGAATATTTCCCTCAGCTGTAGTGGAGTTAAAATATAACATACCATAAAATATGCACCAGTACCACAACAAAATATGTATTTACAGTTCTTGAGAATAACTACTTAGTTAAATTCCACTGTACATATCTGACTGTAAAAGTGTCTGTGTTTCCCCTGCTTTAGATGTCACTCGGTCACTCGTTGTGCTCAGTGTTCAAGACTGTGACTTCCTGTCTGTAAAGTGTCCTCAGACCTGGACAGCTGTTGAAGGGCTCCGGATTACACAACGCTGGTTGATAAATGACACAAGCTG